>NC_059426.1:16326132-16558632 GCF_021028975.2 Sphaerodactylus townsendi | reverse complement strand
GAAGGTAAGCATATACTGATATTTCCCATCTTTCACTCTTGAGAACAAGCATAAGAACATAAGAACATAAGAACATAAGAACAAGCCAGCTGGATCAGACCAGAGTCCATCTAGTCCAGCTCTCTGCTACTTGCAGTGGCCCACCAGGTGCCTTTGGGAGCTCACATGCAGGATGTGAAAGCAATGGCCTGCTGCTGCTGCTGCTCCTGAGCACCTAGTCTGTTAAGGCATTTGCAATCTGAGATCAAGGAGGATCAAGATTGGTAGCCATAGATCGACTTCTCCTCCATAAATCTGTCCAAGCCCTTTTCAAAGCTATCCAGGTTAGTGGCCATAACCACCTCCTGTGGCAGCATATTCCAAACATGTGCATGATCCTTTTGTAGTCCTCTTAGTATTTCATTCCACGTCTGGCTGCCTGCCTTAAGCCATAAAGACTTGTCTGAAGCTTGCACACAAATTGTCCATTCTTGGGTTGTGGGATCCCCTGTGGTAATTCCATGTAGATTTCCTCTGATAACTCTCCATTGAGAAAAGCAGTTTTAATATCTAGATGCTCTACGTGCATTCCTCTTGAGGCTGCAATGCTTAACAATGTTCTGATAGATGTGTAGCTAACAACTAGAGCAAATGTCTGAGTAATCATATCCAAGTTTCTATGTAAATCCTTTTGCTACTAGATGAGATTTGTATTTTTCAATGCTCCCATCAGCATTGCGCTTAATCTTGAACACACTTGTTCTTATCTTAGGAGGTAGCTGCAGAATAAAGTTTCCATTTATCGATCAATTATTTGATCGGTCTCTGATTCACAAAGATAATTTTGCCATTGTCACATAGTTTATTTTCCCAGTTTTGATTCTTACCTAATTAACTTATGCTGTAATGCACAAAAACTTTGTAGAAAGCTTCTTGTTTCCAAGGTGAAGGAACTGTGCTTTCTAGATCATATCAATAGGTCACCTAGCCCAGAACTTTGTTTCTAACAGAAACCAGACAGAGACTTCCCAGAACACAACACAATAGGAATAGTCCATCCTTGTTGCTGGTCCCCAGCCCCTTGCATTACAGAGGCACTGACAATGTACAGCTCAGGCTAGTCTGAGCCAATCAGATCACAGTTGCTATGCATGGTTGGCTGTTGTTAGTACTTGGATGGGAGTCCAGGGTTGCTACGCAGAGACAGACAACAGAAGACCAGCTCTAAACAACTCTTGTTTTCTGCCCACCCCCTTCGTTCAGACTGACAGTGGAGGTTGGAAAAAGAGGCCTGTTCACTTGAGGCTGAAAATTGCCTGGTGGGAACTACACTTCCCAGGAGACCTTGGGGCTTGCAAGTGTAGTTCCTACCAGCCTGTTTTTAGCCTCAAGTGAACAGGCCACTTTTCCAGCCTCCACTTTTAGGCTGAACTAAGGCGTGTGTGGGGGGCACTGCGGGGAGATTTTCCGGGGCCCCAGGGGCGCACCCGGTACAATGCGCACCCCCTGTCCCCTTGTAGCTCTGCCTCTGGTTAGGGTCTATTTACTCTCTGGAGCCTGAAAATTATTGAACGGATATTCTTCCTTCCTTTCTTCTCAAGGCCAAGTTGGTACAAACCAGATCTGCTTTAGACATGGCAAAATTCCAACACACATTTTTTAAAAAAGAACTTCCTTGGAAGGAATTGCCATTTGAGATTATGCATTTACTTTGCTGCATGTACAAAATTGGGCCAAGATTCAATACAGAATCTGGTGCTGCCATTCTCAGTGGACTTAATTACAGCAAACCTGTCTACATCATGGCAGACAAAAGCCGCTTCCTAGTCACAGTGAAATATATTCTTGAGAACTGCATGTTCCTAGCCTGAAGTGCTTTCTGAATAGCAATTCTGTCACATCTCAGCTGTAAATTTCTTTTGGAGGATAAAACACTGCTGACTTATAAGCCTGTCCGCATGGTAATAAACATTTGTTTGTTGAAACAACATTATCTGCCAGTTTGTACCTGAGCTTAGTTCCAGGTGGTGGTTATGACCCGACACTCACATATTCGAAGGACCATTTCCTTCCATATGTCCTTGTGTGCCAACTATGATAATTAGGCAGAAATCTATTGGCTCACCACTTAAAATGGTCCAGGCCCAGTGGCGTAGTGGGGGGAAATGGTGCCTGACGCAAAATGGCACCCAGGCCCAGCCCCCCCCCTTACCTTAGTTTAGCCTACTGCCGTGGTAGCAAACCTTTGGCACTCCAGATGTTATGGACTACAATTCCCATCAGCCCCTGCCGGCATGGCCAATTGGACATGCTGGCAAGGGCTGATGGGAATTGTAGTCCATAACATCTGGAGTGCCAAAGGTTCGCCACCACTGGCCTACTGCAAAGAGCAGCCGACTGAAAAAGCAGCCTGGCTGGGCCCAGTGAGGTCGGCCCAGCAGCGGCTTCTGCTGGGCCTGGCAAGGAGCGGGGAAGGGTGTGAGGGTGATTTTCTGCCCCCCATATGACCCCAACGGCACGTGCCCGGGGCGCGGCACCTTCTCCCCCACCCCATGGTAGCTATGCCTTTTCCATTGTTAAGAACATAAGAACATAAGAACTAGCCTGCTGGATCAGACCAGAGTCCATCTAGTCCAGCACTCTGCTACCCGCAGTGGCCCACCAGGTGCCTTGGGGAGCTCACGTGCAGGAGGTGAAAGCAATGGCCTTCTGCTGCTGCTGCTCCTGAGCACCTGGTCTGCTCAGGCATTTGCAATCTGAGATCAAGGAGGATCAAGATTGGTAGCCATAGATCGACTTCTCCTCCATAAATCTGTCCAAGCCTTTTTTAAAGCTATCCAGATTAGTGGCCATCACCACCTCCTGTGGCAGCATATTCCAAACACCAATCTCACGTTGTGTGAAGAAGTGTTTCCTTTTATTAGTCCTAATTCTTCCCCCCAGCATTTTCAATGAATGCCCCCTGGTTCTAGTATTGTGAGAAAGAGAGAAAAATTTCTCTCTGTCAACATTTTCTACCCCATGCATAATTTTATAGGCTTCAATCATATTCCCCCTCAGATGTCTCCTCTCCAAACTAAAGAGTCCCAAATGCTGCAGCCTCTCCTCATAAGGAAGGTGCTCCAATCCTTCAATCATCCTCATATTGTTGCTCTGGCTTTGTGGAATGGGCACCCCAAAGTAGTACGGGGGTTCCTTCTTTGGAATCTTCAGGTAATGACACAAGTCCTGCTTGTTTGTCAGGACTTTTGAAGGGGTTTACATCATGGACGTCTTTTAAGGGGGAGGGAGAAAGATTTGGGGTTTGCTATTTTATTTTTGGTTTTAACTATACTTGTAAGCTACCTTGAACCACGGGGAAAGGTGTAATATAAATGTTTTAAGCAATAATACTAATTTACAATGTGCACATTGAAAAAGGCACCACCCACTGCTATCTGTCTTTGCTGCCCTGGGATTTATTTATTGAACCTGTTGTGAGCAGCAGTGGCATAGGAGGTTAAGAGCTTGTGTATCTAATCTGGAGGAACCGGGTTTGATTCCCAGCTCTGCCGCCTGAGCTGTGGAGACTTATCTGGGGAATTCAGATTAGCCTGTACACTCCCACACACGCCAGTTGGGTGACCTTGGGCTAGTCACAGCTTCTCGGAGCTCTCTCAGCCCCACCTACCTCACAGGGTGTTTGTTGTGAGGGGGGAAGGGCAAGGAGATTGTAAGCCCCTTTGAGTCTCCTGCAGGAGAGAAAGGGGGGATATAAATCCAAACTCCTCCTCCTCCTCCTCCTCCTCCTCCTCCTCCTCCTTCTTCTTCTTCTTTATCACACTATTTCATAGCAATGGTTATTAAGAAGGATTCTGTCTCCCCCAATTTTAACAAATCTTGACATCATGGGTGGTGGTGGTGGTGTTTATCTGTATTATCTGTGTTGAATTGTTGTTGGACTTTGAACTAGGAATCTGGAATTAAAATTTCGGCTTATTCGCAGCCATCTGAATGTCGTTCGGCTTTGATTCCCAGTGGATGAAGAAGGAACATTCCTCGCCCTTTAGGGTTTGCTGCACATCTGAAATTAACACGGTCGGAAAGAGAATGACAACGGAGTTGGTGTTGATTTCTTTTCACTTGTGAGATCTGTCCTCAAAATACCTATTTCGGGGATGCTGTTGAAATGTTTACTGAGCGACGCCCCACTTTTTTCTTTGAAAACTACCTGCGTGTTTTTTCCCCCTGACTTCTGTAGCTGTATCAGAAGTACAAAGGACAGGTTATTCACAGTGTTTCTTTGAAGCTAAATTTATCGTTTCAAATATTCATCACATAGGTTGTTCCCTTCGGGAAATGCTGAGAGGGGTGGGCAGGATGAAGGGTAAGAAGCACTCGCCAAGTTTTTTTTAAAGCCTTTGTGAGTGGCAACACAGGCTAGAAGTTTGTTAAAAAGGTTTGAACTTAAAACGATCCTGCAGTGTCTAGTCAGCGACTCCTGACAGATGGCTGGAATTGACTCGAAGGCTGTATAGTCTAAACAGGGCTGGATCGATCTATATATTTTTTGAAGGGAGACAAAAGTACAAAATGATGTCCTCTATATATTATATACATTTTTATATATTTGTATATAATCAACAACTCTTAAAGGATAGAATAAATTATGTTGACCTCTATGAACTGTTAAAAAATAATTACCTATTAACATTATTTTATCTACCTATAATGTTTGAGTATTTTCTCAGCTTCTCTGCACCTATAAAAACCCAATTCAAGGAGAATGTTTTTCAGTCTAGACTTTTCCTGGACATTTTTAAAAACACAGCAAACATAGGCCCTTTCCGCACCGGCCATGCGGGCGTCCCTGCACCGGCAGGAATTCTGCCGGTGCAGGGGTGAGGCCGGATAGCACAGAAAGCATCGCGAGCGGCCCCGCGCCAAGCGACAGCGCGCCAGGAGAGGCAGCTCCGCGTAAGACGCCTCTTCCCCGATCCTCTCCCACTCACCTGGGTAAGCCAAATTACCCTGCTGGCCTCCGTAGACCCGCCCACACTGCCCTCCGACCTCCAGGCCAGCAGGGCGACGAAGGCGACGAGGTGAGTGGGAGAGGGACGGGGAAAACAGCGCATTCCCGGCGGTGCCGTCCTGGAGGGAGGTTTTTGGAGGCGGCCTGACACCGCCCTGGGGGAGGGGGAGGGGAGCCAGGTCGGCGCTGCTGTGTTTTCGCAGCGCCGCCTGTGCGAACGGCTCCCTGGGGACGGTGTTTTTGCCATCCCCAGGGCGCCGTTTATGGCCCGTGCGGAAAGGGCCATACTTTTGACATGGGAAACACCAAACTTCACGTTCCGTTGTAGCCTCATAAAGATCAGCCCAAAAAAGGTTTATATTGCTAGAAGCTAAAATGATTAACCTGAAGCTACTGTACTTTGGTACTCAAAAAGACTCACTGGAAAAGACAATAACGCTAGGATACACTGAAAACACAAAAAAAGGAAAACCCACCAGGGGATGGATTCAGTAAAGGAAGCCTCAGTCCTCAGTTCGCACAACTTGAACAAGGTTGTTCATGAGAGGACATTTTGGAGGTCACTAATTCATAAGTCAGAAACAACTTGATGGCACACACTCGGCACATGCGAACAGACCCTCTGTTCTTGTTCCCTGACCCTTTCCCAAGGTATAAAACCAGGCTTTTTGAGGAGGGCCATAAATATCAGATGAGGGGGCAGATCCACTCGTGACCTTTTGCAGAGCCAAGCATAACACAGCTCCCAGCTTTATGGTGGGGGTGGCAGCAAGGGAATATCCCCTTCTCTTTCTCTGACTTCAGGCTGCTCCTGAAGCAGGAGTAGCAGTGGCGTCGTGGTTAAGAGCAGGTGCATTCTAATCTTGAGGAACCGGGTTTGATTCTCCGCTCTACCGCTTGAGCTGTGGAGGCTTATCTGGGGAATTCAGATTAGCCTGTGCACTCCCACACACGCCAGCTGGGTGACCTTGGGCTAGTCACAGCTTCTCGGAGCTCTCTCAGTCCCATCCACCTCACAGGGTGTTTGTTGTGAGAGGGGAAGGGCAAGGAGATTGTGAGTCTCCTACAGGAGAGAAAGGAGGGATATAGATCCAAACTCTTCTTCTTCTTCCAGTGCTTGCAAAATCTCAGCAGAGCATGAGGCAGGTGGCCATGAAAGAGGGCATATAAGTGTTAGGTCTCGGTCCTTGGAACAATAAACAGGCTCTGGTTTGTTGATCAATTTGCAAGCTGCTCTTCCTCTTATATGCTCTGTATTGAAATGAGGGTTGTTGTTTTTTTTATGTAAATTTCATTTGATGGTTATGTAGGAATGAAAAGCACAAGAGATGGTGGATTGAAATCAGATCCAAAGCAGTCTTCCTTCTTTTTTTTGGTTCAGGGCACAGAGAATGCAATTGGGGCAGATCTGGAATCCACCTCAGACCGGACTCAATGCCCTGCTCTGAGCAAAATACAGATCCTCAGCCGTAGTTTTCCCAAACTGGGCAATACAGACCTACCTCACAAGTTTGTCGTGAGAATCAACACTGAAAACAAATGCTTTGCTCCAGACAATTTCATTCGTTGCTGTTTCTCCCAAGACTGCATAAGGTGCCCGTACAACCATCTGAGGAGTCTGTGGGAAGCAGGCCTAAACAAGTCTATCCAGAAGTGAGTTCCATTTTATACAGTGGGGCTTAACTCTTAAATCTGTATTGAAATTAGGGTTGGTTTTTTTTTTCCAGATTTGGTTGCAGAAGCAGTAGGTTGATTCTACACCTCAACGAACTGCATCTATCCCGACAAGATGTCTCCTCTCTAATATAATCTCCTCCATATAATTTCTTTCCTGGGATTTTCCCCTCAGTCAGAAAGCTTGTTCTTTTAATACTCTTCAACCCTTTCAACAAATTAATAAACCAAGTCGGTGACATTAATCCATCCTTTGTGAGCTGTGTGTTTCCTAATTACTTGTTCCCTGTTCAGAAGCAAGCGTCAGGGAATTTAGGGAGAGCTGGGTGGGAGGAGGAGAATAGATAAGAGCAGATTTATTTCTTCAGTCTGGGGCCAACTTTGAACCACAGCGCATAAGCTTCCAAGCAAAAGTCTCTTTGAGAGATCAAAAGCAAGAATCTCGGGATGTGTGAGCAAAGAGTTCTCTCATCGTTGCCTCTTTTTTGATGTCTGTTTGTGTGCGTATGTATATCTGTGTGTCTGCAGCAACTTTATTCAATACTGTCATAGACCAGCAGAAAACCCTGAGATACAAGCACAGTAGTAATGTTCACAACTACTTAACAGGCAATTTCACATGACACCAAAGATCCTCCTATTCTGCTAGCGATGTACCAAACTTCTACGGCGCATAAGAAATGGTGGAGCCCTTGACTTCAAGTAGGAACCTAAGGAGTGAGTCACTAGAGCAGTGAAAGCAAACTGTTCGGACTCAGTGTGTCAAAAATTAGGAAAACATCTAACTTGTTGTCGGGTGATGGTGAATGCTGGCGTGTCGCCCAAAATTTCATGAAGTGTTCCCTTTGAAACGTGTGCCCTAGGTTCGCTGTCACTGCAACAGGGTGACTAGAATAACCAGCGTATCCAAAAGATCGAATCTTATTAAAATTCACACACATACACAAAACCTTTACGGGCATTCAAAAAAAAAGAAGGATAAAATAATTTTATTGCCACAAAATTAACATCACTCTTACCCTGAAAAACTCTTTTTGAAGACGCAATTGCTAAAAAATCTTCTACTTTTTGCAGTAACTTCAGGATTATTATCAGCTATTGTGTTTCCCTGAAAATAAGGCAGTGTCTTATATTAATTTTTGCTCCCAAAAATGCGCTATGTCTTATTTTCAGGGGATGTCTTATTTTTCCGCTCCACAGCTGCATGCTCTGGTGTTCTGTTCGACGGGCATGCTTTCAAACAAAAACTTTGCTACGTCTTACTTTCAGGGGATGCTTTATATTTAGCACTTCAGCAAAACCTCTACTACGTCTTTTTTTCGGGGAAACAGGGTAAAAGAAAATTAACGCTTCGATTGTCCAATCTTGTTGGGGCTTGCAGAAGGGTATTAATCAATCGAGAATGCAGCTGAGTATGCAGTGTTTCTGGTTCTTTAAGTTGGCAACAGCAAAGTCTTTTTTCATGAAGAAGATTCAAATATCTGCCAATAACAGATGGGCAGACATTCAATCTGTCCCGCATGAAAGCTTGACGCCAAAAGGGGATTGTTAAATTCATAAAATAATAGGCCATAGTCCTATGTGAGAAAGGTATCCCATTAGAACCTGGGAACCAAATCTTATCCGCTCCAAGATTAAAATTCACCGCCTCAAACTCTAGCACCATCGCAGAGGCAAGAACTGTGGGGAAGTGAGTGCGATCTGTACACAGGATTTCGTGGGGCTGCCGTTGCCACCGCTTCCCATCCATTTGCTTGCTGATAAGGATGTCACAGTTTCGTACATGGTAGCAAAGTTCTTCTACAGTGCTTATAAAACACAAAAAACTTGGGTCGGCAAATTTACTAGCCAAAGGTTTTTTTGTTTTTGGCTTGGCTGCTGTGCAATGTTTTTGTTTTAAGTTTTATTGCACTGGTCCATGAAGAGGTTTTTTTATATCTACTATGATTGCTGCCATATGAGTGAGAAGATCTGCCTTTTTCCAGTCATTCCACGGCCCCTGCCATTAGGAATGTATTCAGTCAACTGAACTGAACCCATCAAGCCAAGATGCTGCATCAGAGCACCTGCCTCTTCACTCCATTGCACTAAAGCATAGGTGTCAAACTCGCGGCCCTCCAGATGTTATGGACTACAGTTCCCATCATCCCCTGCCAGCATGATGCTGGCAGGGGATGATGGGAACTGTAGTCCATAACATCTGGAGGGCCGCGAGTTTGACACCTGTGCACTAAAGGGTGGCGAGAAGAAGAAGCGTTTGGATTTATACTTCACCTTTCTCTCCTGTAAGGGGACTCAAGGCAGCTTCCAAATTCCTTTCCCTTCCTCTCCCCACAAGAGACACCCTGTGAGGTACCTGGGGCTGAGAGAGTTCGGAGAGAAGTGGGGCTGCCTGGCCCAAAGTCACTCAGCAGGAATGTAAGAGTGGGGAAGCAAATCCAGTCTATATTATATGTTATAATATAATATTCATTCATTCATTCATTTTTAGATTTATATTATATATATAGATTTATATTACATTATACATGTTACATTGTTATTTATGTTATATGTGAATATTCAAGATGTTGTATTGGGATCCGTTATGTAACGTGCATTCAATATAATCCTGGGCAGGTAATTCCATTGTTTCACTCCTACCTATTTAGCATTTTTCCAGTTCTGCTCTGATCAATACACTCTCCGCAAAGTAATAAAAATTATTGGAGCGAAGGGGCGGGGCTGACAGGGAGGACGGTGAGGCGCGAGCGTCGACGTCACCCCCTCCTCCCCTGCGCGGCTCGCGCGCGCGCGGCCTCGAAAGGTGAATGGAGGGAAAAGGGCGCGAGCCGAGGCGCGAGGGGAGGCGGCCGGGCGCGCGCGAGGGGCGGTGGTAGGGAGTGCGCACGCGCGCCAGCCCGCCTGTTTCCCCCCCCCTTTCCCCTCAGCTGTGGAGGAGAGCGGCCGCGAAGAGCCAGACCTCGCCGCAACATGAGGGGGGAAGCCGCGCCGCCCTCCTCGCCTCCGCTCCCCTGAGCCCTGACAAGAGAGAGGGCGGGTCTCTCTCCTCGTGCCCCCTCCCCAATTCCGGACGAGGCGGTGCGCGC
The DNA here is from genome assembly GCF_021028975.2 of Sphaerodactylus townsendi. Taxonomy (NCBI): domain Eukaryota; kingdom Metazoa; phylum Chordata; class Lepidosauria; order Squamata; family Sphaerodactylidae; genus Sphaerodactylus; species Sphaerodactylus townsendi. The sequence continues at coordinate 16,548,879 of NC_059426.1, read as the reverse complement.
GTGTCTCGTCTCCCCGCCCCGGGGGAAGCGATGAGCCATGAAGGCGCCCGGCAGAAGTTCCCTGCGGCAACCGTGCGCCGCCCGCCCCTCCGCCGCCGCCGCCGCCTGCTCGTCTCCCCCCCTGCCCAGCTTGGCCCACCTCTTCCTCTGGACCCTCCTGCTCTTCTGCCCGGGATGCCCGCAGAGTTGGGGGGTCATCGCGGCCACTGGTGAGTCCCTCTCTCGGAGGGGGGGGGGGCTGGGGATGGAGCAGCCCCCCCCCCCTCCACTGCTGCATCCCCATCCCCGCCTCTTGTGCCTGAGTGCACCCTCTGCTCTGGGCGGCTGCTCCTCCTTTGCTCGTATAATAATAAGTCTTTGCATTTTCAGTATTATCAGGAGTAATATAACAAGGGCTGGAGAGTTCGTGGGAATGAGGGATTTGGTAAAGTTGGTTTCTTTGGGGGTGGGAGGTTTAAATGTGGTAATCCTCCCCATAGCTTGTGAGGGGTGGGGCACCATAGAAATAGAATAAATAATAATAATCTGGGTGAGGCTCAAATTGTAATGAAAGGCCAGCTGAAGAACTGGCAGGTGTGACATCAAACAAAATTAAAATAATAATGATAACAAAGCTCATGTTGCCCCTCCTTTATAAGTTCTTCCTTTCCACATACAAAAATTTGTTTTCCGCTCTTAATGCAAATTCCCATATTAATGGGCACTTTCTTGTTTGGCTGCTTGTTGGTAATTGATCTGGGGTTCTCCTTTTGAGTGCTTCTTCTCTCCGGACTCTCCGCCTTTCTCATGTATGTCTGATGGAGATGAAATTCTTGCCTGTGTTTGTGTGTGTGTGTGTGTGTGCGTGTGTGTGTTTTAAACATAATGGACTTTTTTTGTTGCCTCATGCTTCTGATAGGGTGAAGAAGTCCTTTCCAAAGGCTCCTCTGCAGCAAACGCTGCTGCTGCTGGCAGCTTTTCAAGGTTGCTGGGGTTTTTTTTTTGTGCAGTGTAACAAAGCCGGATAATCTTGGGCAGTTTTTTTGTTCTTTTTGGTGGACCTGGCATTTCTGTAATTGGTACTCTTGCTTGGCTGTCTGGGCAGAGTGTACTTTTTATCTATAGGAAGAGATTGTGCACGGTGCGAAGAACTGTAGTGGGGTTTTTCCCCTCTGCAGAAGGAGGTGTACATGTTCCTTCTGTACCCCAGAAGGAAGCCTAATGGGGTACAGTGGGGCATTCTTCTAGTAAATACACTTAGGAATGTAGTTTTAAAGTTATGGGACTAGAGGAAAAGGGTCATTATATAAACAGAGTTGATTAGCATTCAGTGCACATGGTTGCAATATGTCTTAGGAGCGGAAGGAAGATTTGCAGCACATGACTAATATGGGACCCTGGCTGAAAGAGGGTAGTGGGTGGTTGGATGGCCATTCGGGAAGGGTGATGGTTGGTTTATGGGGTTTTTTTTGCTCTGTGAGTTCATGCAAATGAAATCTGTGATGAAGTGAAACTTTATACAATTAAATAACGCACAGTGTAAATCTGTGTTCATATTTGGCCAAATGAGGACCTGTATTTTTGCCTTCAGCAGATTACTAGAACATACAGCATGATGTTACTGAAACGTCCAGTTGCTTTGTAAATTCATCACAAGTTTTCTGTCTTCCCTAGCTCTGCATTGGAATGAAACCATAGGAAATATAGAAAGAACACCGGCAGATGAAGATGCCGCATTTCAACAATCTAACAGTAGTAGCAGTAAAAATAACAATCACAGCAGTGCATTCCAGAAAGAAATCACATTGCCTTCAAGACTTGTCTATTATCTTAACAGAGACTCTGAAAGCCCTTATCATATATTGGATACTAGAACAAGGAACCAGCAAAAACACAATAAGGTAAGTTAAAAAAAAATACCTTATGCAGTGGCTCAGAATAGCTTGTCTCTTGAAGGGATGTCTTGCTTTAAGAACGTTTGTTGATCAGAATGTTTAAGAATGTTTGTTGGTAATATTTAAGAAATCGGTTTCATGGGATTTAAAAGAATGCCTGTGAAAAATCAGGGGAAGTTTGGGGGTTCAGGCTTGGGACCTTGATGCTACACGCGGTCCTAGTCAATCTGACGCCAAGGACTGAGAGGTAGAAAAAGATATTTATTTGGAGCTGCAGCCAAAATAGGCACTTGACCAAAAGCAGAAGCAATAATACAGTCAAAGTTCAGAGGTTATATGGGAAAGCATATGCCAATCATTCTTACATCACTTTGTTACATCACTTTGGGGCCACCTTTTACGTGAGAAGACAGGTTAAGCCCCCTTCACATATGATCCATGATCAAAAAATTGGGCTTGGTGGTGGAGATTTTACTATAATAATGAGATCTAGGGCAGCATTCTGATTGGGTTGAAAGCAAAACTCTTCCATTGCAAGGTCATAACACAGTAATCTAGGCTGTAGCTAATTTCCTTACCTCTTAAAGTATAGGAAGAGTCTAATTCATTCCTTATCAGAATGGCTAATGTTCCTAAAGCATCCTTGAAGTCAGAGAGGACTGTAACTCCCTACTGGGTTACTGCCTTCAATTGAGGAAATAATTGATGCTTTCGGCCATTTCAATTGACAAGTAGTGGGTACATTTTACTAGACCAGATGGCCTAAGGGGGTAGAAGTAAGGTTCCTAGCTCTCAATAAACACCAGAGAAGATTGCCTTTCTAGTTGTTTGATCAACAAACTAATCAGGGACAAGAAAATGTATGAAGCCTCTATTCTTTATTACATTTTAACTAAAATTATGTTGAAGAAATCCCTCCACATCCTAGCCGCTGCTGCAGTCATTACATCACTAAATCATGCCCGGAGTCCTTGCAGGTAATAATCTCTGAGATTTGACAAGGGCATCATGGGTAGTGCTAGAATAAAACCTGGGGAACAAATCATGGTTCACTAGCTTCTTTAATAGTCTAGGGCACTTTCCCCTCCAACCAGCAAATGTTATCTGACAAAAAGAACCATGGTAACAGAGTGGGAGGGCTGTCTCTTTTAATGGCACAAGCTAAGGGGACCTCAGAGCGATATTTTGTATTAAGTAAAACACAGTGCTAGTCTTGACTGAATTGTAGCTTAAATTCCCATTGAAAGCAGTGGAACTTATTGGTCACAATTAATTTGTTCCATTGGTTTCAGAGATACTTAAAGCACATTAGGAAAGAAATGTGAATAAATCTATAATGGTGTAACAGTCTCTGATTTTGTTTTAGATGAAACAGGAAATCCAGAGTACAGTAACTAACCAAGCTCTGTGTACATGTTAGTTCATCAGTTTCATCCAGGTTTCCATCAAAGCCTCTTGATTGGATACCTGTTTTCCCCCACCTTACCATTGGTCACAACTGTCTTGTTCTCTGATGTCTAGGACTGAAATTATTTGCATTTTGTTGTGATTCAGGAGAACCAAAGGGACCCAGCTGACCGCATCACACCATTGGGGCTTCTTGAATTCTTGTTGGGTAACCCCTAGCAAAGAGAGTGGCATTTTCTCTCATTTCTAGTAATGCTGTGTGGTTGGACCCAAAGAGGCACATAGGAAGGGTCATATGCAGTAAAATACACCTGAATGGAGCACATGAGTCCTCATAGGACCTTTGGAAGTCGCCTCTGATGCATTGTAAGAAGGTACAGTTAGATTAATTGACATGTAGGGAATCACCAGTGATTCACGCTTGTTTATATGCTAAGGTGCTCTATGAATTGTGGATCTTCTGTTTTTTGGAACATCAGTCCTGATTAAGCTCTGATTAAACTGGTCTACAGTGAGTAGAGCTTTGAAGATCTGTAAAAATATTTATTGAAGGCTGTTGGGAAAATTTGGGAGTTCTGAAGACTTAAGTTGAAGATGTGTACTACATTTTCAAGAATGTTTTATTTAAATGTATATAATTTTGGCAGCAATTAACAAGCTGTAACCTATTTCATAATGCATTATTAAATGTTTTAAAAATGCAGTGTACTGAAGTTTAGCTTAATATTCTGACATAATATTGTATGTATTGTCTTACCTTCTAGGGAAAGGCAGTGAATAAATCTAATAATAAATAAATACATACATAAAAATGTTGGTAGTTTTATCTGTTCTTTGAGATAGTTTCTGTTCACATAATAAGCTTTGTTTATTGCAGAATGTGTTTTCTACCTCCAGCTCCTCTTCTCTCAGGCCGTTTCCGCACGGCCTTTTTATGGCGCCCTGGGAACGGTAAAAACGCCGTTCCCAGGGAGCCATTCGCACAGGCGGCGCTCCCCCTCCCCCAGGACGGCGTCAAGCTGCCCTGAAAAACAACCCTTTAAAGGGTTGTTTTTCCCTCAACAGCGTGTTCCCGGCGGCGCGGTGCGAACAGCACCGCCGGGAACACGCTGTTTCCCTTCCCCGTCCGACTCACCGTGTCCCCATCGTTGGCCTGCTTGCTGTCGAAGCCCTGCCCACACTGTCCTCCGACCCCTGGAGGTCGGAGGGCAGCGTGGGCGGGGCTTCAACGGCCAGCAGGCCGACGACGGGGACACGGTGAGTCGGACGGGGAAGGGGGCAGAGGCAGCTCCATGCGGAGCCGGAGGCCGCCCGCACGCGTGCGTGCGAACGGCCTCCGCCTCCACGCCGGCAGAATTCTTGCCGGCGTGGAGGCGCCTGGGGGGCCGTGCAGAAACGGCCTCTGATAGTACAAATAAGAGCTATCTGTTATGGTAGCATAGGGTGCGGCAGTTCGTAACTTTTTTCTGAAGTACAGGGGCATATCTGCAGTTTTTCTTATAAAAATTAAGATATTTATACTTCAAATTCCCAAATATTACAATTTTTTATGCCAACTCCATTATAAATGGTACATTTAATGTTGTTAAATCAATAAAAGAAGTTTAGGTTTGGTTAGAAAAATAAGTATTGTGTATATTTCAGTTTTCCCCAAAACTTCAATGCCTCCCTAACCCCCCGGGAAGAATTGTTCTTAAAGTTTATAAGACTGCAGAAAAGAGGCTAGTAATGGTGGTTTCTGCACAGTACATGTGTGTAACATGTTATTAATGAAACCATTTTTCCCTGTTTGCCTTCGCACTGGAGATTTCACCCCTCCAGGAAGTGACTGCAAACAGTCCGGGTTGCTGAGACTCCTTTAGTTTCTCCAAAAAGATGGCTAATTTAGCCAACCTGGTCTGAGGGAAATTTAGCCAACCTGGTCTGAGGGAAATATAATGGGCTGAACCCATTTTGGGGAAGAGCCCTGTGCAAAGTTCTTCCCCAAAACAGGATAAATAGCTTCCTCCGCTCATTATAATTGGGATGTGGAAACTACCAATATGTGTATATATAGCATGTAGACTTCACTGATAAGTACATCACGAAAGCATTAACTACATGTAGTAGGTCAGAAGGTTAAATGCAAAGCAGGTAACTGTATTGAAAAGATAGCATGCTAAAAAAAAGCTTTGCCCGGAAACCAAAAGTTAAAATAATTCACGACCTGATCCTGCCAGTTTTTGAATGAAAGAATTACCAGTGTATTCATGTAATCTTCCACCTGTAAGTTCTGGCAACTATATAAGACACTGCAGCAGCAGCCAGCCTGTCAGTGCCGCCAGCAAGAGAACCTTCTTACCTGCCAGCAGAACAAGACCTGGTGAGCTGTGACATGCACCTGAGACCAGAGGGAGGGAGGGAGGGAGAGTCCTTCTCCACCCACCCCATTTGGAACACCTGTGGAGGGCGGGGCCTGGCAGCTATATCAAAAACTGCAGCAGCAGCCCAAGGCAGCGGACAAATAGTTCTTCTTGTTGTGGGCCCATTTGGGGACTGGTTGGGGATAGGGCCTTTTTGTTGTTGTTGAGGAAACAGATTCCTGTGGTTTGGGGTTTTAAACGGGGCCGAGGATCCAAGATGACGGCAGCAACAGAGCAGGGCTAAGATGCCCTCTCCAAGCAATACCACCTGAACCTACTTACCATAGTTTATTATAGTTCCCTAGTAGTAGTTAGTTAGCTAGTCTTGTTAAGATAGCTGTAAGTTTGGGTCAGGTTAGTCCTCAAAGAGTTTTTTAATATTGTATTATTAGGTTGTCATAGGATTTTTTTACTGTAAGAGAGGAGTGATAAGTAAAGGGTTAGCAGTAGTTCTGATTAGTTCTGTTGATGTGCTAGATTTTGGCTCTTTAGGTAATGGCTGTGTAGCCACTAATCTTGTGTCAATCTTATTGAGAATTAGTGAGAATGAGAGTCTTGGGGAGAGACTGGCCATTATGGGGGGCGATAAGGGGGCCAGGGATCCCAGTTCTTATGAAGCAAGGAAGGTAAGATCAGTGTCCTCAGGGATTATCTTGAGGACCAGCAGATGGACTTGGTGTGCATCACGGAAACCTGGGTTAAGGAGGGCGAGACAGTTGCTCTGAGCTCGCTCGCACCCCCCCCCCCCCAGATTTCACGTGCCTTTACAGGGGCAGGGGGTGACAGTCTTCATCTGTGATGCTATTCCCTTTTGGGCGATTCCTGTGCTGTCAGTCTCCGGGATAGAGTGTGTTGGTCTGATGTGGGGGCCTTGGAGAGGCTGGCTGTCCTTCTGGTGTACCAGTCGTCTAGTGCACTGGCAGGCAGCCTGTCCAAGCTGCTGGAAACCATCTCGGAGTGGGCTTATTGTCCTGGCGACACTAGGCCTCTCACTTGTCAACACTGGCCCCACTCATCAGGCAGCTCACACCCTGGATTTGATTTTCGGGGTGGAAATAGATATGGTCATATCCTCTATTAGTAGTCCGACCATATTGCCCTGAGGGTTCGGGTGGAGTTACCGTCCTACCCCAGTCTAGGCAGTGAGCAGATTTTAGCTCGGCCGTTGAGACTTATAGAGCCACTTGGTTTCCAGAATGCCCTGTGGGACCCTATGCCTGCTGGCATCCTCAATGAGCAAGTCTATGACTTGTACTCCAGGCCGTTGGATGCCATTGAGTTAATTGCTCCCTACCGTCCTCTATGCTCTTGTCCCCGGTGTGCTCCCTGGTATACAGAGGAGCTGTGTTCGAGGAAACGAGAGCTCAGACAACTTGAGAGTGTGGAGGAAAAATCGTGATAAGGCATCAAGAACAACTTATAGGGCACTTATGAAAGCCTATGAGCTGGCGATAAAGGAGGCCAATAAAGATTTCTTATATGCCGCTCTCCCCCGTAGGGCTCAGAGCAGCTTACGTTCAATAGATTAAAATAAAATACATTAAAATACAGATTAAAATAAATATTGTCGAAGGCTTTCACGGCCGGAATCACTTGGGTGCTGTGTGGTTTCCGGGCTGTATGGCCGTGTTCTAGCAGCATTCTCTCCTGACGTTTCGCCCGTGTCTGTGGCTGGCATCTTCAGAGGATCCGCAGGCGAAACGTCAGGAGAGAATGCTGCTAGAACACGGCCATACAGCCCGGAAACCACACAGCACCCAAATAAAATAAATACATTACAATAAAATGCATTAATAAAATAAAATACAGTCCACTAAAACTCTATAGCCGGTGGCATTCCTCACACACACACCCTTCCTGAGGAGAGATTGGCGGATGTTATGTAGGAGACCAATTGATGTGACAGCCTCAACCAAATGCCTGGTGGAACATCTCTGTTTTACAGGCCCTGTGCAATTTTTTCAAGTCCCGCAGGGCCCTGATGGAAATAGGTGGAACATTCCACCAGGCTGGAGCCAGAGCCATAAAAGCCCTGGCCCTAGTGAAGGCCAGTCGCTGAATACAGAGGCACAACTCAGTGGCCAAGATGATCCACTGTAATTTATGCAGGAATTACAACATTAGAACAGCTAAAAACTGTCCTAGTGGGAACATTATCCACAGAAAGTAATGGAAAATGAGAAGGTCAAGATCTTGTGGGACTTCCGAATTCAAACGGACAAAGTGTTGGCACATAATACCCCAGACATCACCGCGATCGACGACAAGAAAGTGACCATCATCAACATAGCAGTACCTGGTGACAGCAGGGTCATCGAAAAAGAACATGAGAAGGTCACTAAATGCCACGATTTGAAAATCGAGTTACAGTGACTATGGCACAACCAGCTGAGGTCGTCCCAGTGGTAATCGGCACCCTGGGCACCATCCCAAAAATGCTAGGGCAGCACTTGAAACATCTTCAAATCGACAAAATTAACATCTGTCAGATTACAAGGCAACCCTTCCAGGATCCGCACAAATACAACTTCCTAGGCCTCTGGGTAAGGCTCGAATTATAACAAAAGGCTAATATCCAACTAAAAAGCTGGCAGCTGTGATATCAAACATAATAATAATAAATTGATTTCAGAGCAGGGGCCTAGTTTATGATTACCTTCTATGAATGGGGGAATCCTTACACAAGAGATGTGTCTAAGTTAATATAACAAGCTACTATATATGTAATGTAGTTGAAAATATTCAAAAGTTCTGTAACTGGAAATCAGTGTTTTGGTCATTATCCTTTTGGTATTCATGCCCAAATCTAATCTTAGGGAAATTATAAAACAGATTTTCATTTTGTGGTGGGGCATTTGTTTGTTTCGAGTGAAGTGTCCCTTGAATCAGAAGAATCTTTTTGTTCCCTGCTCTGAGTTCATGAGTAGAAAGAGGATAGCTGTATGTTGTTAACTCCTCCCAACAAAGTTGAATGCCCAGTCATAATCCCTGGAGGGTTACCAGCCCCATCTCTTATTGCAGTTATGCTATCTTTTCCTTTGGTTTGTCGAGCCTCATAAAAACAAGAAGCTTCCACACTTACGCTTTGATCCCAATTATTCTGCTTAGATCAAACATTTAAAGGAAATTAGTACCATTTCTTCTTGCGCAAACCATCGTTAACTGAACAAACGCTTGTACAGCACTGTGTGTGTTTCCTGCTGTTCCTACCATCTTGCTGTGCCCTCCCCTCCTGCCTCTCACTGTGTTTCCGGGAGTCTCACTGACCTTCTGGAACAGTGTTGTAGCGGAGTGCGGGATTTGTTCCAGAAATCCTTCCATTCACAGTTAAGAAGAGGTGGCTAATTACGTTTTGTTCATTGTGATTAAAAATGTGTTACTGTCTTTTTAAGGCAGTGTTGGGTGACTGAATTGAATTTTCATGCAAGACTTTGACATTTGCCTTTGCCTTTTCGGTTCACCTAACTGATGGTTTAGCAGCAAGGATTCTGGAAACCTGAAATGTAGTTGCTTAGCAGCTAGATTTGAGCTCAGTAGCACTTGAGAGGCCAATAAGATTTTCAGGGTGTGAGCTTTCAAGAGGCACAGTTTCTTTCATCAAAGCGTTGTCTCTTGAAAGCTCACACCATGAATATCTTGTTGGTCCCTAAGGCGCGACTAGACTCCACTCAAGCTGTTCTACTCCAGACCAATATGGCTGCTCTCTGGAACTACCTTCATAGTTGCTGAATGATTTGTTATATATGGTAGCTCAGTGGTGGCGAACCTTTGGCACTCCAGATCTTATGGACTACAATTCCCATCAGCCCCTGCCAGCATAGCCAATTGGCCATGCTGGCAGGGGCTGATGGGAATTGTAGTCCATAACATCTGTAGTGCCAAAGGTTCGCCACCACGGTGGTAGCTACTGCAAGCCTGAAGTAGTATATGAACATAGTATTTATTTAATTTATGTCCTGCCTTTCTCTTTAGTGAAGACCAACATTGATTAAAAAATTAAATCGGATTAAAAAAAATTAAATAGTTAAAAATAATTTGGGTTTAAATTAAAACTAAATTTTTGGTTAAAAAAATGAGGGAAGACTTGTAGTTTTTAATTATGGTACATTGTAGCAAAGATATCCCACTGTCAGATAGGCGTTATTAATTTGTTACTATGTAGTATGTGACAATATGTGTAACATTAGAGAAATATTTTGTAGATAAATTCCTGTAATTCATGGAGTGAGGGGCCCATTTTTTGTCCTGAGGCTTCTGTCATCATTTATTTAGGTTATTGCTTATCTATGCAACAGGATGGTCTCTAGAAGATGCCATCAGAGGTGTTTAGTTTTGTAATTCTGAGGCTGTAGATCTGGTTCTTAGTTATCTGAAATTTCTGTCAAACTAACCTGAAAACTTTCAGAGCAGATGTAATGTGAAGCCTCTGAAAATGACATCTGCATCAACTAGCAAGAATGTGCTTAAGTTGAGTTTTTCTGGCTAGTCATTTAAATCCAATAGTGGCCCTAAAGTGGTTTACATCGTTACCCACTCTTCCATTTTATTCTCAACCGTCCTGTGAAGTAGGTTGGGCTGAATGCGTGTAACTGGGCCCAAGACTATGTACCACAGCAGAGCGGCAATTTGAACCTGGACCTCTCAGATCGTAGTCCAGCTGTAACCACTACACTGGTGGAAGTAGCAGGCGTGATCTTCTGTGCTAACCTGAAAAGATGTGGTCTTCAGTCTCTGTTCCTCTGGCAGAAGACCTCTCCGTTCTATGCAGGCAGGAATGCGATAATTCCCATTCCAGCATGAGGGAAGAGCCAAAGAAAGGCTCCAAGTCGCCTGACATTTCACCATGGAACTGCTCGGCATAGCATTTTTATAAAGGAAATAAGGGTGCATCATAACAAGGTTGGTCTAAGAAATTGCATTGCATTTTGGCTTATGTAATACAGTGGAACCTCGGTTTTCATTGCCTTCGGTTTTCATCGGTTTCAGTTTTCATTGATTTTTCCAGTGAAAAATTTGCCTCGGTTTTCATCGATTTGTAGTAAGGTGTGCGGGTTTGTGGAGAAAAATCACCTGGACAAAGCTGTTGCAGGCTGTATCTGCAACTTGTTTAACGGCAATGTCTTGCCCCATTTCAGACAAATCTTAAAGAGGCATTAGAAACAGACCTCTTTGGACAGCTTTCTGGTGCGACATTGGTCCACTAGCTCTGAAGCTGGTCCTAGTGTTATTGTTTGTTATTGTTTTCAGCATTAAACACTATGTTTATTCACCAAAAATGCGTTTTTGGTATGTTTTTGGAGTGCCTAGAACAGATTTGGCTACCAATCTTGATCCTCCTTGATCTCAGATTGCAAATGCCTTAGCAGACCAGGTGCTCAGGCGCAGCAGCAGCAGCAGAAGGCCATTGCTTTCACATCCTGCATGTGAGCTCCCAAAGGCACCTGGTGGGCCTTCGAGTAGCAGAATGCTGGACTAGATGGACTCTGGTCTGATCCAGCAGGCTAGTTCTTATGTTCTTATGATTAATTGTATTTACATTGATTCCTATGGAAAAGTTTGCCTCGGTTTTCATCTGTTTCGGTTTTCACCGATTCTTTTTGGACGGATTACCAACGAAAACCGAGGTTCCACTGTACCAGGTTTTGTAGTTCTTTCATATTTCTTATTAGATCAGCCTGCTGATTGCTCTGCTCAGCATGGTGTAACCTTCCTTGAGTGCCAGTGAGAAAGATGGACTATGAGTAGTTTTACATAACATCCATTTCTTAAAGGAGTGCCCTTGTCTTTTCACATGTCATATTTCACAGATGAAAATATAAATTTTAACACTTCCAGATTTACAAATCGAGAAATGGTCTTACCCTGTCTTTATACTGCTCCACATTGCTGAAGAGTTTACTACTACTGTTGTACTGGTTTATTCTACAGTAGCCTATCCTCCATTGAACTGTACAGCCAAAAGGCTGTTGGTATAACTGCAGTAATAACTTGGTATAACTGCAGTAATCTGTATACTATTTTCTGCTTTAACGTTCACACAGGAACTTCTGCATGAATGTATCCTAGAGAATAGGTGTCTCCCTTGCCCACTCAGACATGCAACAGTGAGAGACCCTGTGTTGGGCACTAAACACTGAATGATTTCAACTTTAGCGCTATCAAAATTGTAACAATCCCAATGGCAAAACTAGAAACTGTGACTGATTTACCAAAATGGGTATCAGAAAATAAGGATTGTCCCTGATGAATAAAAAGTAGAAGTATTAGGCTTCAGATCTGCCTCTTTATCTGAAAGTTATGAGATGTCCTTCGATAGGGTATGCCAATAAAACAATATAGTCCTCTACTATTTCTACAGACAGGAGAAGGGGAAAGTGGTTTTATGATTAAGAGCCAGTTTGGAATACTGGTTAGAGTGTTGGACTAGGGTCTCGAGGCCCAGTTCCCAATCTTCACTTTGGCCCCTCCCGCACATGCAGAACCATTATACCACATTGGCTCTCAGTCACAATTCATCAGCCCACTTTAACTTGCTGACTTCTCACTACTGTATGCTACCAGTTTCTAAATCCTATGCGATCACAATATCCTGCTCTTAGTAATGCACTTTCAGTCCACTTTCACAATTGTTTGAAAGTGGATTTTGCTATTCCACATAGTAAAATCCAGCTGCAAACTGCTTTGAAAGTGCATTGAAAGTGCATTGAAAGTGCATTACTGTGCATGTATGGAAGGGGCCTTTGCCGTGGAAGCTTTCTGAGTGACCTTGGGCCAATCATACACTCTGAGCATAACTTGCTTCATAGGTGGTTGTAAGAATAAAATGGAGTCAAGGAGAATTATGTAAGATGTTTTGTTTTCCCAGGGTATAAATAAAGTAAATAAATTATTTAATCAATGCAGTATTTTTATGCATGCATGACACTAGAGACTTAATTCCTTTGTTCTGTGTTGATGGCACCCCCCATGGCTGGCTAGTCCCACTTTCGCCGATATGGTGAGAAGGCCTTTTTTCCTACCCAACTCTGATAGCAACAAGACTTCTGCTGTCTGCTGATCCCAACGGAAGGACCCCCCCCACACACACACACACATTATGAGTTTTCATAGCAGTCGGTGATCTTAGATTCTATCCCTAGAAAACACTGGGGAGGATAGAAATCTTTTGCTGCAGCTCTAAATGATCCTGTGAAATCAGGTACTATCAAAGTCCCATATACTTGCAGAAGAGAGACACTCTTTGCCCCCCCAAAATGATTTTCAGCGGTTTAAGAACATAAGAACATAAGAACTAGCCTGCTGGATCAGACCAGAGTCCATCTAGTCCAGCACTCTGCTACTCGCAGTGGTTTGTGTACACACAGAAAGTGAGTTTGACTAGTGAGCCTTATTCAGTCAGATAGACTCCCCTCCGCAGAGCATAAAGTTTGGGAGCAATCGGGTTATTCCTGTTTTCATCAGTTACAGAGAGTGGAAATTGGTTGGTCCTTATGGCAATCGTAAAGGCACACTTGTACCCGTCCCATGACATTTCTTATTTAAACAAAGCTGGCTTTATTAAAAGAAACAACCAAATATGTTTTACTGGGCAAATGGTCAGATGTCTGAAAAAAAAATAATTGAAAACTTGCCAGGAACGTGAAGGGAGAAGCTGCAGTTAGCCCTGGATTTTTGAAAATTCAGTGGCAAATAAAATTTTCCCACAGCAGAAAATCATGCAGGTAGTGCATAGTGTGTATAATTTGTCTCCTGTTTTTCAAGGAAGGAGAGGATTCCAGTGGTGGAGAGGGGAACTTGGTCTGATGGGGTTACTAGTAACTAAACTGGCCAAATAGAATGTCCATGTGTAAAGGTAGTATAACAATGGCAGGGACAATTCCTGCCTGACTGGAGGTATTTGGTTAATCCTTATTGGATTCAGAAGGCTGATCTAGATTGGCCTTTGGACCTAGCTTCCTATGTTTTGCAAAGATGAGCATTCTGAAAATGGGGTACCATTAGCAATGCGGGATCTGACATCACTGCATTACTAAGGGCACGATATTGTGATCGCATAGGATTTAGAAGCTGGTAGCATATGGTAGTGAGAAGTCAGCAAGTTAAAGTGGGGCGGTGAATTGTGACTGAGAGCCAATGTGGTATAATGGTCAAGACTCTGGAGACCCATGTTCAGTTCCCTGCTTCTCCATATGAAGCCTGCTGGGTCACCTTGGCAATTCACAGTTCTCTCAGAACTCTCTCAGCCCCAACCTACCCCACAAGGTGTCTGTTGGGGGGAAAGGAAGAGATTGTGATGTTAAGATGCTTTGAGATTCTTCAAGGTAGAAAAAAGTGAGGTAATGTTAAAAAAAATCTGACACAAGGCAAGAAATGAGCGGAGATGGTTTGCCTTCCTGCGTGTAATAGTCTCAGCCTTTCCAGTAGTTGCTCACCCAAGTACTGATCTTGTGTTGCTTCCAAACTGTGATGAGATCAGGCTAGTCTGGGCTGTTTGCTATAGTACAGGGGTCGGCAACCTTTACCACACAAAGAGCCATTTGGACCCATTTTCCACAGCCCCGAAGATCCACCGAGCTGGAGAGGCTCTGGTTCGGCCCCTCCATTCACCTTTCCTTCCAGTGCTCCTCTGGAGGGCTGGAGGGACACGCCCACGCTACCCTCTGACCTCCAGGCTACGCGGAGCCGCAGTATAAGGCTGAAAGAGCCGCATGCGGCTCCGGAGCCGCAAGTTACAGACCCCTGCTATAGTAGAATGCTATAAACTGAGAGCTAGTGTGGTATAGTGGTTAAGAGCAAGTGGATTCTAATCTGGAGAACCAGGTTTGATTCCCCACTCCTCCACCTGAGTGGCAGAGGCTTATCTGATGAACCAGATGTGTTTCCACACTCCTACATTCCTGCTGGGTGTCCTTGGGCTAGTCACAGGTCTTTGGAACTCTCTCAGCTCCACCTACCTCACAAGGTGTCTGTTGTGGGGAGAGGAAGGGAAATGATCTTGTAAGCCACCTTGAGTCTCCTTACAGGAGAGAAAGGTGGGATATAAATCCAAAACTCTTCTTCGTCTTTAAATTTCTGATATCATTCGGAAATTCACAATTACATAGAAGAGTTATACAATTAAGTTTTTGAATTAAGTTGTTAATAATAATCAGCATCTGTGGCTTCAAATCTTCTCTACAATCTAGTTTTTCACTTGAGGTCAGTTTATCCAAGATTAGATGCATTCTTCTTCAGGTTGGTACTGAAGAGTAAATCTAGCCTTAACCTACCATAATTTAGGACACGTCTTTAAGACTGCTTTTCTAAATTAAATCTCTTAGGCGATATTATTTCAGTATAATTTGAACCCTTTACAGTTTTAGTGGAAGCGAGATCTCAGAGCAGCTGACTAGCTGAGATTCTGGACCTCTGTGTTAAAAATCTGGATTTTGATCAGTCCTGTGATGTAATATTTAACCATAGAACAGCTACTTCTCCGTTCACATGTGCCAGACATGTCTATGGTAGAAATCATTGTATTTAGCAAAATAAATCTTGGGAAATCTCATTTAACGTGCTTGTATTTCTGAGCAGGAGGTGGTGTTGGGAAAGAGTTTGTCATGCCCTTTTGGGGTTTTGGCTCCTGGCCGCCTTTGTGGTTGGAACATATTAATCGTTACATAAGTTAGAATCCTTAATTGATAGCATTTGTATTAATATCTGTGCTAACTGCTATACTTAAAGTAGCTTTTAAGAATGACCGAAGCCTGAATTTGGGAAGGGTTTTGGCTCAGTGGCAGAGCATCTCCTTGGCACGCGGAAGATGCCAAGTTTAATCCTCGCATCTCTGGATAAAAATATCAAATAATTAGTGATATGAAATATCAGTACTCTGGATAGCTGTTCCCAGCTTTGAAGAGGCAGTGCAGCCCTTGATAGACCAAGGAGCCAATTCAGTGTAAGGCCGTTTCATACGTCTTCACAGAGAGCAGCCTCGTTGTTCTGTTACATTTAATGCTTTCTCGTGGCATCATTGTACGTTACAATTTGATTTTTAAAATTTACATCGCAGACTTAATCAGCCATATAGTATTCTGGCTATTTTAAATTATACTCTTTTCCCACAGATGTACTGTTTTAAATGTATAAGAGGGCTTGTGAACAAGCTTGCTTGTTGTGGATAATTTGGCAAAATAACCAGCATTCTGTGCATGTCTTCTTCCTGTGCCTCTTTCCTTTCTCATCTTCAGGCTGTGCATCTGGCTCAGGCAAGTTTCCAGATTGAGGCCTTTGGCTCCACGTTTATTCTCGACATCTCATTGAATAAGTAAGTGTATATCTGTGGCTTTTTAAACTGTAGGTAGTCTGAGGGACATTGAATGTTTATCTGGGGTTTTTTAAAACTTATTTTATGGAACTGTATGTTAAAGTTTGAAAATTTAGCCATGTTGCAAAAAACCAAGATTGTACCAAGAGCAGAAATGCGGTGCAGTCCCAATCAAAGTTACTTGAGTTAAGCCCACTGCAATCTGCAGGTTGAGACTAGAATAACTGTATTTGGGGGTTACTTCCCTGCATCAAACCCATAGCTTCCACATGCTGTTGTGCTCTTTCTGGGGCTTTCTCCTTGCAGTCCTTTGCTGTAACTTAGAAGTCAGAGGCTCAGCAGTTGTAGGCAAAGCCTCTATGTGCAGCTCTGTCCACAGTCAGCCCCTGGAGTTGGCTGACTTTAGCATTGCCTTCAGAAAGCGCAACGCTCCAGTATTTTCTCATTTTCTTTTAGCTCTTTAGTGGGGTTTCGTCTTAACAAGTCAACCGCAGTTCGTCTGTGAGCCATGGCTCAGCTATTGAGGGAGAGAGGACTGCCAGGCCACAGGGGGGACCCAGCGAGATTCTTGTTGGGTAGCTGACATGATGAGGAAGAGGTGGGGGGAGGGCAGTGCCATCATCACGTGCTGCAGGGACTGGTCATGTGATCCCTCCCTTATAAGTGCGGGTGGTTTTTCCTTCCTCTGTGTGGAACCATCCAGTCACTGTTAAGAAACTAAGTTTTGGCTTTTTTATTTAAACAAGGGTAGCAAAACTTCGTAATTCTTGACTTCTTATTTTAGTTCACCGTTTGTCTTGCTTGATGTAGCTGCCAAACTATATACCATGTTTTTGGCCCAGTTAGACACCTCAGAATAAATAATGGTGTCCCCTGGTGTCTGGAATACAGCTTACCCTGTGTCCCCTGCATGCACTGTGTTTATTCCATATCCGACTGCAAAGGGTTTAATTCTTCTAAGGTTCATTGCTGTGGATTAATTGACTATAAATGGGAAGATAATTTGGATGCTATATTTTGCCTCTTCCCTCCCCAAAATCCTATGTAAATAATTACTGCTCTGCTCTGAATGTGTAGGTGAGGGAAATAATTGTCACGTTCCTTAGCATCACAGAGATTTTTGGAGCCCGAGACAAAATTGCTGATTACGGTTGTTGTATGATGAGAATGTAGGAAACAGAGATTAAGAGAGGAGTATGAGGCTTATAAATAAGAGAGAGATTTTGCTGTAGGTTATCATATACTTTTTGAATTTTATGAAATACGTTGATCTGATAGCAAAGTATATTGGATTCTAAAAGATTTCACAGTTTACCTTGGTATGGGAAAAAAAATGCAAGTTGCCAGTAGCTGAATACGTATTAGCTTTAATCTAAGAATAGACTTGTAGGAAAAAGAATGGACTTGAAGGAGCAGCAGTGGCGTAGTGGTTAAGAGCAGGTGCATTCTAATCTGGAGGAACTGGGTTTGATTCCCCGCTCTGCCGCTTGAGCTGTGGAGGCTTATCTGGGGAATTCAGATTAGCCTGTACACTCCCACACACGCCAGCTGGGTGACCTTGGGCTAGTCACAGCTTTGCAGAGCTCTGTCAACCCCACCCACCTCACAGGGTGTTTGTTGTGAGGGGGGAAGGGCAAGGAGATTGTAAGCCCCTTTGAGTCTCCTGCAGGAGAGAAAGAAGGGATATAAATCCAAACTCCTCTTCTTCTCTTCAAATGTCTTGCATGAACAGTTGCTAGTTTAGTCCGTGCATCCATACTTTTAGCTTATAAATTGTACAGTTCAGCAGTTGCAGTGTTTCCTTTTTGTTAGAGGGATCTTAATGGAGTTTTGCAAAGAAAAAATCTATATTCCTTTCCATCTTTTTTTCCGGTGTTCAGACAGAATGGCTAACTAAGAAATGAAAGAAGTATTACTTATAACATGGTGTTTTAAATGTTTGTTTTCATTCATAGATCAAGGCACAGGTAATATTTAATATTAAGACTACCTCGGTGTTAAAACTTATTTGCACCTTTCATCAAAATGTAAATAATTTTTCCGCTAGGGCAGTAATAATGTATTCTTGATGTAGGTGTTTGAACTATACTTTAAAATTCTGAAACTATACATTTTATAGTTAATTTTGTTTTCCCACCAGGCTATAAATATTTTTAAAATGGAAAGAAATTCTTCTGTTAGTGGAAATACATCATGGGATCTAGTCCATGGATAAATGATACACACCCACATTCATTGGAGTTCTTGGGCTTGCTTGTGAAGAGGGTGCTGCGCTCTCTTGCTGTTGTAGACTTGGACTCTGCGTGGCATGTCCGAACCCTAATGCTGGATTTTATGGGTTCTAAGAAAAGACAGGTTGGACGGGTGCTGATGTGCCATTTGTGTCTGCAGAGTGTGGGTTTGCACCACTGATGCTAAGCTTTCTACCAGATTTCACCATCAGTACTTCCTCATCACTCTTCTGTGTGTACGAGTTGTTCTGTGGGTCTAAACAGCAAAGTGGAATGGCCCTTCGCTACACATGTTGGCCCATGACCTCTGTTGCTGTACTCTGATTGGGTGTGACGCCGTCCTCCCGTTCAAACTGCTCGTGAGCTGTTCTCCATTGGGTGAAAGGGTTGGGTTTTTGTGATAAATCAGGTTGTACTGGTGCGGAAGGCCTCATGAAGGAGCTGGGGAATTTGAAGAGGCCTGAGAGATGTCTATAGTCAAATGTCACAGGCAGAAGACTCGAGATGAATCAGTGATTCCATGCCATATAGAGCTCATGTGTAGATCTTCAAGGTGGAAGTGATGGTCGTTTTCGACGTGCCACCAGTTGTATCTCATTGTGCTCAGTTGTTAGACTATAATTTATGATATGGTAGTGCCAAAGTCTGCTCTTTATTTAGTACTTGGCTGGGATATTTTTGCAAGGTTCTTTGCTGATGAATGTCAGGTTGAGAGTCAGTCTGGCTCCTGTAGTGTCAGAAGCATCTATTTATCTGTTTGTATAGACCAGGGGTCTGCAACCTGTGGCTCTCCAGATGTTCATGGACTGCAATTCCCATCAGCCCCTGCCAGCATGGCCAATTGTAGACCCCTGGTATAGACAGAGTCAGAATAATCTTGCCGATAGATGCTGACAAAATCCTTGATGGTGAGATCCACTGTTTGTGCTCTGGATTCATGCCCATCATGCTAGGAGAAGGACTTGGGCCTTTGGTTGAAAAGAAATGCCTCACTGATCCAAGAAGTTTTCCCTGAAGCCTTTGAAGACTTGCTGGAACACTGCTTAAGAAGCACTGGCAAGGGATGATGTGGGCAATTACAGACTGGTTTCAGTTTTTTTTCTTGGGGAAAGTGATAGAGTGTGTGATGGATGAGGAGCGGTTGAGGTTCCTGGTAACACATCTGCCCCTGAAGTTAGTATTGGAGGAGCAGCCTTTTGACTTTTAGAGAGCCAGTGTAGTGTAGTGGTTAAGAGCAGGTGGATTCTAATCTGGAGAACCAGGTTTGATTACCCACTCCTCCACCTGAGCGGTGGAGTCTTACCTGGTGAACCAGATGTGTTCCCGCACTCCTACATTCTTGCTGGGTGACCTTGGGCTAGTCACAGTTCTTCAGAGCTCTCTCAGCCCCACCTGCCTCACAAGGTGTCTGTTGTGGGGAGAGGAAGGGAAAT
This sequence comes from Sphaerodactylus townsendi, assembly GCF_021028975.2. Classification (NCBI taxonomy): domain Eukaryota; kingdom Metazoa; phylum Chordata; class Lepidosauria; order Squamata; family Sphaerodactylidae; genus Sphaerodactylus; species Sphaerodactylus townsendi. The sequence goes on along the minus strand of NC_059426.1, from coordinate 16,529,226 downwards.
GATCTTGTAAGCCACCTTGGGTCTCCTTACAGGAGAGAAAGGTGGGATATAAATCCAAACTCTTCTTCTAGGCCTGTGGGTTTTCTTTGGATGGGGCAGATTCAGTTGTGTTTGGGATTTAGTAGAGTGCCTCAAGAATCTGTTTTGCGATCTTTATTCTTCAATATTTATGCGAGGTTGCTGAATGAGATTGTCTGGAGCAGATATTCTCAAACTTTTTGAGTTATGGAGCATTTTTCAGGGGAGAAATTCATCACAGAGCACTATTGTCCTGCATTCTTGACTGTTTTTTTATCTAACTGCATTTTTTTCAGTGTCTCTTATCGTATATATATAGCAAAGGCACAAATAGTTTTTTTGAATTCTGAATAGATTAAATTTTGATCTAAATTTAATCTTTCCCATTGAAAGTCTTAGAAATTGGAACTTTAAATATCGTTTTCTCAAAACATCAATTTTGCACACCTGTGTCTTTGGCATAAGGACAACAGTATATTCACCTAGCACCTACGTACCATATATACTCGTGTATAAGTCGAGTTTTTCAGCACATTTTTTGTGCTGAAAAAGCCTCCCTCGACTTAGCTGTATTTTAAAAAATATTCTAGGGCTTTTACTTTGTCGGCCGCAAGGGGGTGCAGTTTTTAGGCTAACGGCACCAAAATTTCAGGATATCATCAAGTGACACTCTTGATGAAACCACCCAAGTTTGGTAAAGTTTGCGATACAGCAGGTCCAAAGTTATGGACCCAGCAGTAGGAAGGTGCCCCATCCGGCTGAGCCCACCGTTGTTTCCAATGGGAGCTAATAGTAGATGGGGCTACATTTTGAGGGTCCATAACTTTGGACCCCCTGAACCAAACTTCACCAAACCTGGGTGGTATCATCAGGAGGGTCTCCTAAAGATACTCTGAAATGTTGAATTTAGCTGCTAACATACCGAAACATTCCTCCCCTGACTAAAAAAAAACCGAAGTTTTGAAGGATTTTAACTCTTGTAAGTTTTAGCTTCCTCGAAGTTTGCTGGTTGACTGGCTAAGGTTTTTGTACTTTTATAGTTATTGTTGAGACCATATTGTTTTTGTAGACTCCCTTTTCCACGTACAGAGCTAGTTTACTGTTTTTCTTTGAAATAAATATTCAAAAACATTTAACCTACTCATGCCTCAATTAATGTAATTTTATTGGTATCTATTTTTATTTTTGAAATTTACCAGTAGCTGCTGCATTTCCCACCCTCGACTTATACACGAGTCAATAAGTTTTCCCAGTTTTTTGTGGTAAAATCAGATGTCTCGACTTATATGCGGGTCAACTTATACATGAGTATGTACGGTAAGTAGTAAACTGAATGACAACAGTATTGTCTATGGAAGGTATTTTAAAGCATTTGGCCATGTTATGTAAACATCGTACGCAGGTTTGGAGATGCTTTGAAAACTACTGGTCTGGAGCTTTGGGATTAGGTATCAATCATATGCACATGACCCTTCTCTATAGTTCATCATCTAAGTCTCCGTCTACATCTGTCTTGACTCAGAACCAGTGGTTTATGGCCATGGTCTCAAGGCAGAACAAGCTGAAGCTAAGACAGTGGCAGTGCTGGTTGGGAGGGTTGATGTCTTGGAAGGATTGGACCCAGTTGTCTTTAATTGAGTGGCATTAATTTCTAAGAGTTTCTGAGTGCTGGGTTTGTTTGAAAAGCAGGCTTGGGTAGCAGCCAAGACTTCCTCCTACCAGCTGCATTGGATTGATAAACTCTGTTATGTTTTTTAGTCTCAGGAGATTTGGCCAAAGTGATCATGGTCATACTACTGTAACATGGCTCTATGTAGAGCTGCTGTTGACTGGTTTGGAATGCAGCAGGCTGATTATAATGGGAGGTTAGCCAGTTGGAACATATCACTTATTTTATATTGACTGTTCAATTCAAAGTGCCGGGTTAAAGTTTAAAACCCCTTCATGATCAGCACTTCATGTGTCCCAGTTATGATCCTTCGGGTTGTTGCCTTGCTTAAGTTTGCCAATATGGCATCCAGTGGAGCCTGTTACTTTTCATTAGTTTTTCCTGATTTGTGAAACAAGCCCCTGTTAGTAAACTGCTGTGAATGCCTAGCTGGAGTAAAGGTAAATTTATAACACCAACGCTGAAGTCAAAGAAGTGAACATTATCCTCAAATCATGTAAGTGCAGAGTGCTGCGGAAAGAAAATGCACAATCAGCTGCTATTGTCCTTACTTGACTGTTTCTCAAATCTAAGCCAAAGTGAATCAGCAGAAATATTTTTCAACGATACAGAGCATTACCCTCTTTGTGAAGTTCAGTTGAGGTCTAGTTTTGATTTTTTTTGTAACCGTTTTGAAGAGGGAAAATGTGATTTTATACAGTGTTTTGGTTTATGAAGAGTCAAGCTATTTTTTTTAAGCTGAAGCACAATATTATCATTTACTCTTCCTAACTTCTATTACAGAAATTTTATTTTAGCTGAAGTGACATTCATTTTGGTTTTAGAAGAAGGGGAAGAGTTGGTTTTTCTACCCCACGTCTCTCTCCTTTTAAGGAGTCTCTAAGTGACTTACAATTACCATCCCTTCCCCTCCCCGCAACAGACACTTTGTGAGGTAGGTGGGGTTCAGAGAGTTCTTTGAGAACTGGGACAACATCAAGGTCACCCAGCAGGCTTCATGTGGAGGAGCAGGTAATCAAGCCTGGTTCTCTAGATTAGACCCCATTGCTCTTAACCATGCTAGTTTTAGGTACTTGGTGTCAGAGTTTTAACATACTAATGGAAATTCCTTCCATATCTTCGCATATTTGGCTATGTGTGCAACCCAAGGATGCAAAACACTTAGGAGGAGGAGGAAGAAGAGGAATTTGGATTTATATCTCCATTTCTTTCCTGTAAGGAGACTCAAAGGGGTTTACATTCTCCTTTCCCTTCTCCACCCCCGCCCCCCACAACAAATACCCTGTGAGGTGGGTAGAGCTGAGAGAGCTCCGAAGAACTGTAACTAGCCCAAGGTCACCCAGCTGGCATGTGCTGGAATGCACAAACTAATCTAGTTCACCAGATAAGCCTCCATAGCTCAAGTGGCAGAGCAGGAAATCAAACCCAGTTCTCCAGATTAGAGTGTACCTGCTCTTAACCACTACACCACGCTGGCCTAGGAGAAAAGTAGTTTCATTGAGCCCAAATGTTTCTTTGTGGAAATGGGTAGAGATGACTGAGGAGATGACAGGCAAGGGGTTGGATTTAAAGTTTGGTTTCTCCTAACAGAAGGAATTTAGATCACCTGGGCGGCTTTTTCCTGCCTCTCTGTTCCCCCTGCAGTCTACTGAGCATTCCCAACATTCTGCTTCTTGGTGAAATGGAACCTTCAGGATCAACCTGAGAAGTTAATGGGGGGTGGGTGAGTGGAGGGGGTTGTCTGTCAAGAGAGGGGGAAACTGTCAGAAATCTCTCCCTCCACTGCTGATGGAAACTTGACTCTGGATCTAACTCAAGTCAATTAAAAGTCTTTTCCTTTTCAGAAAATTTTTGTGTAGGGCTTTTGATTCACAAACACACCTCACATTTCTGTTTGTTCTGTTTAAACAGGTCCCTAATTTGTCACATAAATAAAATGTCTGTTGTATCAGGTGTTAGGTTAGCTTGATGTGGCCTAGTTTGCTGTTTCACTGTGGGCTTGGTGTCTATTCAGAGTGAGTGTGTTACAAGGTGGAGGTCCCCAACCTGCAGGCTCCGTTGGAGTTTTGAGAGGCTGGTAGACACCACCAGAAAACGTCCATTGCAGGAATTAGGGACAAGTACGAATAAGATTTCCAGCTGTCCACTTTGAAACTGGACAATCCAGTATTTTCCCTTTCTGTCCAGTACATAAACTGGGAAAATACTGGAATTATAATAATCCAGTATTTTCTGATTGTAAGGCCTGCAACCAGTGCAGCCGAGCTCCATGCCCTGTGCACTTTCTTTCCCCCGCAGTGGCAATACCTCTGTCTGCTTGTTCTCCATCACAGACAACAAGGTTTGAAGAGAACCAAATCCACCACTCAGTGGCCAGGTGGGACATTTCTGGAGAAAGCCTGCTGGCTCAGTTCAAGAAAGCTGGAAAGAAAAAGTCTTTCATAACTGACCAGTTGGCTTCCCATGTTGTTTCCAGCTGACGGTGTAAGTAGGTGGTGACAGGACTAAAGTCTTCTAATGAAGAGTGAAAACGCTATGATCTTGGGGGTCATATGGAAGCGCTCGAGAGTTTGAAAGCTTCGTTTTGCTTAATGTCCCCGGTGATATGATGATACGTATTTATGATGGAGTTTATGCCTCGTATTTTTACCCTTCTGCGCCATCTCGGTGACCGGTGCAGGATGCTCTATTGTTATTATCGATGTTTCGAAGCGGTAAACATCGGAAACGCCCTCTATTTACCTCCGGCGCACCCACTGAGTTCATTGAAGATTACTTCTGAATAATTTAACGCGTCGGAGTTCCTCATGTAGTGACTTCAATTCGCCATCTTCATCGCGACGATACGCACGCACCCACTCACCTTGCACCCACTCACCTTTCACCCACTCACCTTGCACCCACTCACCTTTCACCCACTCACCTACTCACTTAATTTCCAAATTTCTCACTCACTCACTCACTCACTCTGTAATTCCGCCACTCAATCACTCACTTCCACTCACTCACTCGGTTTCTGTCGGTTCGTCTGTCTGTCTGTCTGTCGCGCCCTGTCTCCGGTAGTAAACCGACACCGACCGATTTTAATTCACTCACTCCACTCACCAATTCACTCACCGCCACTCACTCACTCAGTACCTTCACCTACTCACTCACTCACTCACTCACTCACTCACTCACTCACTCACTCACTCACATACACACAGAAAGGCCAACATATTTTTATCAAGTGCATCCATTGCTTTAGTCGGAAGCATCTGGCAGCCCTAGTATGAAGTCATTGGCCCAGGAGGTGGAGTCAATCACTTTGTACTAGGATTGCCAGATGTACTGTGCGCACATACGCATACCAGCAGGAAGGAGGGGATGGGAAGATAAACATTCAAATGTGTGGGAGCAAGGAAACTCCCTCCCTCCAACCCCAGTGGATGGAAAGGAGGAATAAATCTCTCTCACTCACCCTGTGTTTTCCCTGTTGTTCAGATCCCCCACTCTACCATAAAGCTTATGGTGCAACTTTGATCAGGTGTCCCGGATTTGTTGTGAGAGTAGGTAAAGGTAAAGCTTCCCCTTCAGTCGTGTTTGATCCTGGGGTACCACTGCAAGCAGTGATTTCAGAGGCAAGCTGTTTTTTTGGGGTAGTTTGCCATTGCTTTCCCCGGCTATTCTTTACCTCCTAGCTATGTGCTAGGTACTCATTTACCGACTAAGGAATGGATGAATGGCTGAGTTGACCATAAGTTTGCTGCGATGACTTTATAGACCGCAGTATTCAACTCCTGGCCATATGTGAGCTGCAGTGCAAGCATCTTTAACCACTACGCCACTGTATGACGCAGTTCTTTGAGAATAACGTAGGGGACCATTACGGCAAATCATGGACCTGTACGGCATAAATATAACAATCGCACAGTCCTGGTAGGAGTATGTGTTTTAACTGTTGACTTGGAAGAAAAACTGGGTTCAAGGATCATGGCGACATATTGGCTGTCTAAAAGTTAGTGTTTTTAGTGTTTTTTTCTTTTCTATTCTGTCACCAAAAGAAAAAAGCAAAATTGTAGCTTCGCTTGCTAGACCATCTTTGTTTTAGAATGCGCCTTTTGGGTCCTATGGTGTCTACCTACTTCTGCTGGGAGGGGGGGAGCATTTTGTATCCCATCTTTCTCTTCTAACCCTGACAAGCTTATAAATTGGTACAGTTCATGATGCATATGTTGGATTTGAATAGAGTCAATTTTGAAATAAATGTAGAGATGACAAATTTGGCCTTAATACGATTGACCTAATTTCCTTACAACTGCAAATTTATTTACGGTCAGCTCTCCGTGAAACAAGTTTTGATTCCTAAGCTGGGCCGTTCCGGACCTCTTTTTGAGCTTCACTCAATCGGTTATTTTCATTAGTGTCTTCAAAAACTACAGCAGTGTCAAAATGGTCATAGAAGTGTCTCTTACATCTGCCTTTTGATAGCCTGTGAACTTCAGCATGAAGCAGCAAACATTTTCATCCTGGAATAGTCGATCATTGAGAGAGAGCATTTTGTTCAGTGCAGTAATGACAGCACGTAATGGCTTGTGCAGGTGATAGCTGACGCCTTTTGCAATCAGATGTGTTTGATGAATGGCATAGTGAGTAGTAAAGCTATTTGGCATTGTTTTTTTTTTTTCAAGTAAGCAACACAGCCATAGTGGTCTTGATGGTGTTCCATCAGTTGATGGTGTTCCATCAGTTGCACTAGTGTTCCATCAGTTGCACTGGTGTTCCATCAGTTCCAACATTGATGGTGTTCCATCAGTTGCACTAGGAACTGTGATTATGTGTTCCTGCATTGCAGGGGGTTGGACTTGGTGGCCCTTGTGGTCTCTTCCAACTCTATGATTCTGTGTTAGTAAGCAGAATTTCCCTATCTATGAAGAATTGCTCAACAATACAAAATATTGACTCCCCTTCAGCACCTGTTCTTAATTGCCTCACAAATAACTCTTGAGCCAAATGTCCATCTTTTACAAAGTGTATATAAGCAAAAAGCCAAGATTTATTGCCTGACAAAGTTGATTCATTCAGCTGTAATTCAAATTCTGGTATCCTTAGTATGTTGCACAACATATCTTCCACATTTTCAGCCATTTAATGCGCCTTTGCATTGAATTGTTTGCCGTATAAAACGCTATGATGCTTTCGAAAACTCAATCCAGTCAAAAACGCAGGACAGACAAAACACATGTAATGATGACAGTTTTTCCAACCATGGTCTGCCCACCGAAGTAGTTCTATGCTGGTGAAGTTATTAAAAATCGCAGTTGTTTCCACTGTTAATTTGTTATTACACCATGGAGACTCGGGAACTTGGACTTCCATTTGCCAGCATGGTGCCATAGCCTGGTCAGTTGCACATAAGTGAACATCATTATTGAAGAGGCCTACCTGCAGTACCCCCCTGATAACCCCTGGCCTCTTATCAACCCCCCCTCCCCCCATAATCCCATGGCATCCAGGGGCTGGTAGCACCCACTTAGGGAACCACTGTTCTTAAGTAAATTAATACATGTTCATTTTCAGTATTTCTGTGACTTCTCTGAAAGTGTTAAGGAACTTCCCTGTAAAACTGTTTAGAAACAACAGTTTATTGGATGGAGAATCATAATGACCTACACTTTCTTTCACAAGCAATTGCCTGACCTTCACAGCCCTCCCCCATTTTTTTTGGAGCACAGATTTCCTTCTTCGTGATTCTGTTGCCAACATGGCTGGTTTTTTTGGAGGTGAATATGTAGCTTTTCCTGACTAACAGTTCTGCATTCCACTGTGACTGGCAAAGGCAGTTTTCGTTGAAATGCTAGCTGTGTGTCTTCCTTCCTTCCAAATTATACAGCTATTCTTTCATTCTTCCTCCTTCCCTTTTCTTCTTTCATTTCTTCTTTGTATGGTTCTGTTCTGCAGAAGGCTCTGCCCTTCATCCTGATTCTCATACTTAGCCACTGTGTGTTAGCGGGTCTTTTGAGAAGAAGCTGGAAGTGCAAGGAAAATCTGTGCATTACCCAATTCACACAGATTGGTGATTGCCCGTACCAGGTGCACAGAGGGGGTTATGCACACCTGAGATATACTGCTGGTGGGTCTCCAGTTGATGTGGTCATAAAGTCTAGAGAGGGGTCTAATTTGTAGTATTGCTATTCAGACTCAAACCTATACAGATAAACTCAGTGTTCATTGACAGTATTTTTATTTTGGGATAACTCAAACTATTTATACCATGCAATTTAACACATATAGAAGCTGAGAAAATTGTCTGGTATGTTAAGCTCCTGGCTAATACTGTCAGACTGATAAATTCAGTAGTTCCCTGTTGGCATCTCTCTTTGCGTGTCTTTCGTTGGCTCATATTTTTTAAAATACTGTATTTATTTCAAAAAGTTATTATACTTCTGTAGTTTTACATATATTTTTCCTATGGATATTTACCTGCCATCTTTATTTATTGTCCTTTCCCCTCATTTCTTTGTAGTGATTTATTATCCTCTGATTATGTGGAGATTCATTATGAAGATGGAAAACCGCAATATTCAAAGGTATTGTAGGAATCTTTTCTCCTGGTTTTCTTCTGGAAAATTCACTAGCACCGTGGTGACGAACCTTTGGGCACTCCAGATGTTATGGGGGGGTGGGGGGGGGGGGGGGTGGGGGGGGGGGGGGGTGGGGGGGGGGGGGGGTGGGGGGGGGGGGGGGTGGGGGGGGGGGGGGGTGGGGGGGGGGGGGGGTGGGGGGGGGGGGGGGTGGGGGGGGGGGGGGGTGGGGGGGGGGGGGGGTGGGGGGGGGGGGGGGTGGGGGGGGGGGGGGGTGGGGGGGGGGGGGGGTGGGGGGGGGGGGGGGTGGGGGGGGGGGGGGGTGGGGGGGGGGGGGGGTGGGGGGGGGGGGGGGTGGGGGGGGGGGGGGGTGGGGGGGGGGGGGGGTGGGGGGGGGGGGGGGTGGGGGGGGGGGGGGGTGGGGGGGGGGGGGGGTGGGGGGGGGGGGGGGTGGGGGGGGGGGGGGGTGGGGGGGGGGGGGGGTGGGGGGGGGGGGGGGTGGGGGGGGGGGGGGGTGGGGGGGGGGGGGGGTGGGGGGGGGGGGGGGTGGGGGGGGGGGGGGGTGGGGGGGGGGGGGGGTGGGGGGGGGGGGGGGTGGGGGGGGGGGGGGGTGGGGGGGGGGGGGGGTGGGGGGGGGGGGGGGTGGGGGGGGGGGGGGGTGGGGGGGGGGGGGGGTGGGGGGGGGGGGGGGTGGGGGGGGGGGGGGGTGGGGGGGGGGGGGGGTGGGGGGGGGGGGGGGTGGGGGGGGGGGGGGGTGGGGGGGGGGGGGGGTGGGGGGGGGGGGGGGTGGGGGGGGGGGGGGGTGGGGGGGGGGGGGGGTGGGGGGGGGGGGGGGTGGGGGGGGGGGGGGGTGGGGGGGGGGGGGGGTGGGGGGGGGGGGGGGTGGGGGGGGGGGGGGGTGGGGGGGGGGGGGGGTGGGGGGGGGGGGGGGTGGGGGGGGGGGGGGGTGGGGGGGGGGGGGGGTGGGGGGGGGGGGGGGTGGGGGGGGGGGGGGGTGGGGGGGGGGGGGGGTGGGGGGGGGGGGGGGTGGGGGGGGGGGGGGGTGGGGGGGGGGGGGGGTGGGGGGGGGGGGGGGTGGGGGGGGGGGGGGGTGGGGGGGGGGGGGGGTGGGGGGGGGGGGGGGTGGGGGGGGGGGGGGGTGGGGGGGGGGGGGGGTGGGGGGGGGGGGGGGTGGGGGGGGGGGGGGGTGGGGGGGGGGGGGGGTGGGGGGGGGGGGGGGTGGGGGGGGGGGGGGGTGGGGGGGGGGGGGGGTGGGGGGGGGGGGGGGTGGGGGGGGGGGGGGGTGGGGGGGGGGGGGGGTGGGGGGGGGGGGGGGTGGGGGGGGGGGGGGGTGGGGGGGGGGGGGGGTGGGGGGGGGGGGGGGTGGGGGGGGGGGGGGGTGGGGGGGGGGGGGGGTGGGGGGGGGGGGGGGTGGGGGGGGGGGGGGGTGGGGGGGGGGGGGGGTGGGGGGGGGGGGGGGTGGGGGGGGGGGGGGGTGGGGGGGGGGGGGGGTGGGGGGGGGGGGGGGTGGGGGGGGGGGGGGGTGGGGGGGGGGGGGGGTGGGGGGGGGGGGGGGTGGGGGGGGGGGGGGGTGGGGGGGGGGGGGGGTGGGGGGGGGGGGGGGTGGGGGGGGGGGGGGGTGGGGGGGGGGGGGGGTGGGGGGGGGGGGGGGTGGGGGGGGGGGGGGGTGGGGGGGGGGGGGGGTGGGGGGGGGGGGGGGTGGGGGGGGGGGGGGGTGGGGGGGGGGGGGGGTGGGGGGGGGGGGGGGTGGGGGGGGGGGGGGGTGGGGGGGGGGGGGGGTGGGGGGGGGGGGGGGTGGGGGGGGGGGGGGGTGGGGGGGGGGGGGGGTGGGGGGGGGGGGGGGTGGGGGGGGGGGGGGGTGGGGGGGGGGGGGGGTGGGGGGGGGGGGGGGTGGGGGGGGGGGGGGGTGGGGGGGGGGGGGGGTGGGGGGGGGGGGGGGTGGGGGGGGGGGGGGGTGGGGGGGGGGGGGGGTGGGGGGGGGGGGGGGTGGGGGGGGGGGGGGGTGGGGGGGGGGGGGGGTGGGGGGGGGGGGGGGTGGGGGGGGGGGGGGGTGGGGGGGGGGGGGGGTGGGGGGGGGGGGGGGTGGGGGGGGGGGGGGGTGGGGGGGGGGGGGGGTGGGGGGGGGGGGGGGTGGGGGGGGGGGGGGGTGGGGGGGGGGGGGGGTGGGGGGGGGGGGGGGTGGGGGGGGGGGGGGGTGGGGGGGGGGGGGGGTGGGGGGGGGGGGGGGTGGGGGGGGGGGGGGGTGGGGGGGGGGGGGGGTGGGGGGGGGGGGGGGTGGGGGGGGGGGGGGGTGGGGGGGGGGGGGGGTGGGGGGGGGGGGGGGTGGGGGGGGGGGGGGGTGGGGGGGGGGGGGGGTGGGGGGGGGGGGGGGTGGGGGGGGGGGGGGGTGGGGGGGGGGGGGGGTGGGGGGGGGGGGGGGTGGGGGGGGGGGGGGGTGGGGGGGGGGGGGGGTGGGGGGGGGGGGGGGTGGGGGGGGGGGGGGGTGGGGGGGGGGGGGGGTGGGGGGGGGGGGGGGTGGGGGGGGGGGGGGGTGGGGGGGGGGGGGGGTGGGGGGGGGGGGGGGTGGGGGGGGGGGGGGGTGGGGGGGGGGGGGGGTGGGGGGGGGGGGGGGTGGGGGGGGGGGGGGGTGGGGGGGGGGGGGGGTGGGGGGGGGGGGGGGTGGGGGGGGGGGGGGGTGGGGGGGGGGGGGGGTGGGGGGGGGGGGGGGTGGGGGGGGGGGGGGGTGGGGGGGGGGGGGGGTGGGGGGGGGGGGGGGTGGGGGGGGGGGGGGGTGGGGGGGGGGGGGGGTGGGGGGGGGGGGGGGTGGGGGGGGGGGGGGGTGGGGGGGGGGGGGGGTGGGGGGGGGGGGGGGTGGGGGGGGGGGGGGGTGGGGGGGGGGGGGGGTGGGGGGGGGGGGGGGTGGGGGGGGGGGGGGGTGGGGGGGGGGGGGGGTGGGGGGGGGGGGGGGTGGGGGGGGGGGGGGGTGGGGGGGGGGGGGGGTGGGGGGGGGGGGGGGTGGGGGGGGGGGGGGGTGGGGGGGGGGGGGGGTGGGGGGGGGGGGGGGTGGGGGGGGGGGGGGGTGGGGGGGGGGGGGGGTGGGGGGGGGGGGGGGTGGGGGGGGGGGGGGGTGGGGGGGGGGGGGGGTGGGGGGGGGGGGGGGTGGGGGGGGGGGGGGGTGGGGGGGGGGGGGGGTGGGGGGGGGGGGGGGTGGGGGGGGGGGGGGGTGGGGGGGGGGGGGGGTGGGGGGGGGGGGGGGTGGGGGGGGGGGGGGGTGGGGGGGGGGGGGGGTGGGGGGGGGGGGGGGTGGGGGGGGGGGGGGGTGGGGGGGGGGGGGGGTGGGGGGGGGGGGGGGTGGGGGGGGGGGGGGGTGGGGGGGGGGGGGGGTGGGGGGGGGGGGGGGTGGGGGGGGGGGGGGGTGGGGGGGGGGGGGGGTGGGGGGGGGGGGGGGTGGGGGGGGGGGGGGGTGGGGGGGGGGGGGGGTGGGGGGGGGGGGGGGTGGGGGGGGGGGGGGGTGGGGGGGGGGGGGGGTGGGGGGGGGGGGGGGTGGGGGGGGGGGGGGGTGGGGGGGGGGGGGGGTGGGGGGGGGGGGGGGTGGGGGGGGGGGGGGGTGGGGGGGGGGGGGGGTGGGGGGGGGGGGGGGTGGGGGGGGGGGGGGGTGGGGGGGGGGGGGGGTGGGGGGGGGGGGGGGTGGGGGGGGGGGGGGGTGGGGGGGGGGGGGGGTGGGGGGGGGGGGGGGTGGGGGGGGGGGGGGGTGGGGGGGGGGGGGGGTGGGGGGGGGGGGGGGTGGGGGGGGGGGGGGGTGGGGGGGGGGGGGGGTGGGGGGGGGGGGGGGTGGGGGGGGGGGGGGGTGGGGGGGGGGGGGGGTGGGGGGGGGGGGGGGTGGGGGGGGGGGGGGGTGGGGGGGGGGGGGGGTGGGGGGGGGGGGGGGTGGGGGGGGGGGGGGGTGGGGGGGGGGGGGGGTGGGGGGGGGGGGGGGTGGGGGGGGGGGGGGGTGGGGGGGGGGGGGGGTGGGGGGGGGGGGGGGTGGGGGGGGGGGGGGGTGGGGGGGGGGGGGGGTGGGGGGGGGGGGGGGTGGGGGGGGGGGGGGGTGGGGGGGGGGGGGGGTGGGGGGGGGGGGGGGTGGGGGGGGGGGGGGGTGGGGGGGGGGGGGGGTGGGGGGGGGGGGGGGTGGGGGGGGGGGGGGGTGGGGGGGGGGGGGGGTGGGGGGGGGGGGGGGTGGGGGGGGGGGGGGGTGGGGGGGGGGGGGGGTGGGGGGGGGGGGGGGTGGGGGGGGGGGGGGGTGGGGGGGGGGGGGGGTGGGGGGGGGGGGGGGTGGGGGGGGGGGGGGGTGGGGGGGGGGGGGGGTGGGGGGGGGGGGGGGTGGGGGGGGGGGGGGGTGGGGGGGGGGGGGGGTGGGGGGGGGGGGGGGTGGGGGGGGGGGGGGGTGGGGGGGGGGGGGGGTGGGGGGGGGGGGGGGTGGGGGGGGGGGGGGGTGGGGGGGGGGGGGGGTGGGGGGGGGGGGGGGTGGGGGGGGGGGGGGGTGGGGGGGGGGGGGGGTGGGGGGGGGGGGGGGTGGGGGGGGGGGGGGGTGGGGGGGGGGGGGGGTGGGGGGGGGGGGGGGTGGGGGGGGGGGGGGGTGGGGGGGGGGGGGGGTGGGGGGGGGGGGGGGTGGGGGGGGGGGGGGGTGGGGGGGGGGGGGGGTGGGGGGGGGGGGGGGTGGGGGGGGGGGGGGGTGGGGGGGGGGGGGGGTGGGGGGGGGGGGGGGTGGGGGGGGGGGGGGGTGGGGGGGGGGGGGGGTGGGGGGGGGGGGGGGTGGGGGGGGGGGGGGGTGGGGGGGGGGGGGGGTGGGGGGGGGGGGGGGTGGGGGGGGGGGGGGGTGGGGGGGGGGGGGGGTGGGGGGGGGGGGGGGTGGGGGGGGGGGGGGGTGGGGGGGGGGGGGGGTGGGGGGGGGGGGGGGTGGGGGGGGGGGGGGGTGGGGGGGGGGGGGGGTGGGGGGGGGGGGGGGTGGGGGGGGGGGGGGGTGGGGGGGGGGGGGGGTGGGGGGGGGGGGGGGTGGGGGGGGGGGGGGGTGGGGGGGGGGGGGGGTGGGGGGGGGGGGGGGTGGGGGGGGGGGGGGGTGGGGGGGGGGGGGGGTGGGGGGGGGGGGGGGTGGGGGGGGGGGGGGGTGGGGGGGGGGGGGGGTGGGGGGGGGGGGGGGTGGGGGGGGGGGGGGGTGGGGGGGGGGGGGGGTGGGGGGGGGGGGGGGTGGGGGGGGGGGGGGGTGGGGGGGGGGGGGGGTGGGGGGGGGGGGGGGTGGGGGGGGGGGGGGGTGGGGGGGGGGGGGGGTGGGGGGGGGGGGGGGTGGGGGGGGGGGGGGGTGGGGGGGGGGGGGGGTGGGGGGGGGGGGGGGTGGGGGGGGGGGGGGGTGGGGGGGGGGGGGGGTGGGGGGGGGGGGGGGTGGGGGGGGGGGGGGGTGGGGGGGGGGGGGGGTGGGGGGGGGGGGGGGTGGGGGGGGGGGGGGGTGGGGGGGGGGGGGGGTGGGGGGGGGGGGGGGTGGGGGGGGGGGGGGGTGGGGGGGGGGGGGGGTGGGGGGGGGGGGGGGTGGGGGGGGGGGGGGGTGGGGGGGGGGGGGGGTGGGGGGGGGGGGGGGTGGGGGGGGGGGGGGGTGGGGGGGGGGGGGGGTGGGGGGGGGGGGGGGTGGGGGGGGGGGGGGGTGGGGGGGGGGGGGGGTGGGGGGGGGGGGGGGTGGGGGGGGGGGGGGGTGGGGGGGGGGGGGGGTGGGGGGGGGGGGGGGTGGGGGGGGGGGGGGGTGGGGGGGGGGGGGGGTGGGGGGGGGGGGGGGTGGGGGGGGGGGGGGGTGGGGGGGGGGGGGGGTGGGGGGGGGGGGGGGTGGGGGGGGGGGGGGGTGGGGGGGGGGGGGGGTGGGGGGGGGGGGGGGTGGGGGGGGGGGGGGGTGGGGGGGGGGGGGGGTGGGGGGGGGGGGGGGTGGGGGGGGGGGGGGGTGGGGGGGGGGGGGGGTGGGGGGGGGGGGGGGTGGGGGGGGGGGGGGGTGGGGGGGGGGGGGGGTGGGGGGGGGGGGGGGTGGGGGGGGGGGGGGGTGGGGGGGGGGGGGGGTGGGGGGGGGGGGGGGTGGGGGGGGGGGGGGGTGGGGGGGGGGGGGGGTGGGGGGGGGGGGGGGTGGGGGGGGGGGGGGGTGGGGGGGGGGGGGGGTGGGGGGGGGGGGGGGTGGGGGGGGGGGGGGGTGGGGGGGGGGGGGGGTGGGGGGGGGGGGGGGTGGGGGGGGGGGGGGGTGGGGGGGGGGGGGGGTGGGGGGGGGGGGGGGTGGGGGGGGGGGGGGGTGGGGGGGGGGGGGGGTGGGGGGGGGGGGGGGTGGGGGGGGGGGGGGGTGGGGGGGGGGGGGGGTGGGGGGGGGGGGGGGTGGGGGGGGGGGGGGGTGGGGGGGGGGGGGGGTGGGGGGGGGGGGGGGTGGGGGGGGGGGGGGGTGGGGGGGGGGGGGGGTGGGGGGGGGGGGGGGTGGGGGGGGGGGGGGGTGGGGGGGGGGGGGGGTGGGGGGGGGGGGGGGTGGGGGGGGGGGGGGGTGGGGGGGGGGGGGGGTGGGGGGGGGGGGGGGTGGGGGGGGGGGGGGGTGGGGGGGGGGGGGGGTGGGGGGGGGGGGGGGTGGGGGGGGGGGGGGGTGGGGGGGGGGGGGGGTGGGGGGGGGGGGGGGTGGGGGGGGGGGGGGGTGGGGGGGGGGGGGGGTGGGGGGGGGGGGGGGTGGGGGGGGGGGGGGGTGGGGGGGGGGGGGGGTGGGGGGGGGGGGGGGTGGGGGGGGGGGGGGGTGGGGGGGGGGGGGGGTGGGGGGGGGGGGGGGTGGGGGGGGGGGGGGGTGGGGGGGGGGGGGGGTGGGGGGGGGGGGGGGTGGGGGGGGGGGGGGGTGGGGGGGGGGGGGGGTGGGGGGGGGGGGGGGTGGGGGGGGGGGGGGGTGGGGGGGGGGGGGGGTGGGGGGGGGGGGGGGTGGGGGGGGGGGGGGGTGGGGGGGGGGGGGGGTGGGGGGGGGGGGGGGTGGGGGGGGGGGGGGGTGGGGGGGGGGGGGGGTGGGGGGGGGGGGGGGTGGGGGGGGGGGGGGGTGGGGGGGGGGGGGGGTGGGGGGGGGGGGGGGTGGGGGGGGGGGGGGGTGGGGGGGGGGGGGGGTGGGGGGGGGGGGGGGTGGGGGGGGGGGGGGGTGGGGGGGGGGGGGGGTGGGGGGGGGGGGGGGTGGGGGGGGGGGGGGGTGGGGGGGGGGGGGGGTGGGGGGGGGGGGGGGTGGGGGGGGGGGGGGGTGGGGGGGGGGGGGGGTGGGGGGGGGGGGGGGTGGGGGGGGGGGGGGGTGGGGGGGGGGGGGGGTGGGGGGGGGGGGGGGTGGGGGGGGGGGGGGGTGGGGGGGGGGGGGGGTGGGGGGGGGGGGGGGTGGGGGGGGGGGGGGGTGGGGGGGGGGGGGGGTGGGGGGGGGGGGGGGTGGGGGGGGGGGGGGGTGGGGGGGGGGGGGGGTGGGGGGGGGGGGGGGTGGGGGGGGGGGGGGGTGGGGGGGGGGGGGGGTGGGGGGGGGGGGGGGTGGGGGGGGGGGGGGGTGGGGGGGGGGGGGGGTGGGGGGGGGGGGGGGTGGGGGGGGGGGGGGGTGGGGGGGGGGGGGGGTGGGGGGGGGGGGGGGTGGGGGGGGGGGGGGGTGGGGGGGGGGGGGGGTGGGGGGGGGGGGGGGTGGGGGGGGGGGGGGGTGGGGGGGGGGGGGGGTGGGGGGGGGGGGGGGTGGGGGGGGGGGGGGGTGGGGGGGGGGGGGGGTGGGGGGGGGGGGGGGTGGGGGGGGGGGGGGGTGGGGGGGGGGGGGGGTGGGGGGGGGGGGGGGTGGGGGGGGGGGGGGGTGGGGGGGGGGGGGGGTGGGGGGGGGGGGGGGTGGGGGGGGGGGGGGGTGGGGGGGGGGGGGGGTGGGGGGGGGGGGGGGTGGGGGGGGGGGGGGGTGGGGGGGGGGGGGGGTGGGGGGGGGGGGGGGTGGGGGGGGGGGGGGGTGGGGGGGGGGGGGGGTGGGGGGGGGGGGGGGTGGGGGGGGGGGGGGGTGGGGGGGGGGGGGGGTGGGGGGGGGGGGGGGTGGGGGGGGGGGGGGGTGGGGGGGGGGGGGGGTGGGGGGGGGGGGGGGTGGGGGGGGGGGGGGGTGGGGGGGGGGGGGGGTGGGGGGGGGGGGGGGTGGGGGGGGGGGGGGGTGGGGGGGGGGGGGGGTGGGGGGGGGGGGGGGTGGGGGGGGGGGGGGGTGGGGGGGGGGGGGGGTGGGGGGGGGGGGGGGTGGGGGGGGGGGGGGGTGGGGGGGGGGGGGGGTGGGGGGGGGGGGGGGTGGGGGGGGGGGGGGGTGGGGGGGGGGGGGGGTGGGGGGGGGGGGGGGTGGGGGGGGGGGGGGGTGGGGGGGGGGGGGGGTGGGGGGGGGGGGGGGTGGGGGGGGGGGGGGGTGGGGGGGGGGGGGGGTGGGGGGGGGGGGGGGTGGGGGGGGGGGGGGGTGGGGGGGGGGGGGGGTGGGGGGGGGGGGGGGTGGGGGGGGGGGGGGGTGGGGGGGGGGGGGGGTGGGGGGGGGGGGGGGTGGGGGGGGGGGGGGGTGGGGGGGGGGGGGGGTGGGGGGGGGGGGGGGTGGGGGGGGGGGGGGGTGGGGGGGGGGGGGGGTGGGGGGGGGGGGGGGTGGGGGGGGGGGGGGGTGGGGGGGGGGGGGGGTGGGGGGGGGGGGGGGTGGGGGGGGGGGGGGGTGGGGGGGGGGGGGGGTGGGGGGGGGGGGGGGTGGGGGGGGGGGGGGGTGGGGGGGGGGGGGGGTGGGGGGGGGGGGGGGTGGGGGGGGGGGGGGGTGGGGGGGGGGGGGGGTGGGGGGGGGGGGGGGTGGGGGGGGGGGGGGGTGGGGGGGGGGGGGGGTGGGGGGGGGGGGGGGTGGGGGGGGGGGGGGGTGGGGGGGGGGGGGGGTGGGGGGGGGGGGGGGTGGGGGGGGGGGGGGGTGGGGGGGGGGGGGGGTGGGGGGGGGGGGGGGTGGGGGGGGGGGGGGGTGGGGGGGGGGGGGGGTGGGGGGGGGGGGGGGTGGGGGGGGGGGGGGGTGGGGGGGGGGGGGGGTGGGGGGGGGGGGGGGTGGGGGGGGGGGGGGGTGGGGGGGGGGGGGGGTGGGGGGGGGGGGGGGTGGGGGGGGGGGGGGGTGGGGGGGGGGGGGGGTGGGGGGGGGGGGGGGTGGGGGGGGGGGGGGGTGGGGGGGGGGGGGGGTGGGGGGGGGGGGGGGTGGGGGGGGGGGGGGGTGGGGGGGGGGGGGGGTGGGGGGGGGGGGGGGTGGGGGGGGGGGGGGGTGGGGGGGGGGGGGGGTGGGGGGGGGGGGGGGTGGGGGGGGGGGGGGGTGGGGGGGGGGGGGGGTGGGGGGGGGGGGGGGTGGGGGGGGGGGGGGGTGGGGGGGGGGGGGGGTGGGGGGGGGGGGGGGTGGGGGGGGGGGGGGGTGGGGGGGGGGGGGGGTGGGGGGGGGGGGGGGTGGGGGGGGGGGGGGGTGGGGGGGGGGGGGGGTGGGGGGGGGGGGGGGTGGGGGGGGGGGGGGGTGGGGGGGGGGGGGGGTGGGGGGGGGGGGGGGTGGGGGGGGGGGGGGGTGGGGGGGGGGGGGGGTGGGGGGGGGGGGGGGTGGGGGGGGGGGGGGGTGGGGGGGGGGGGGGGTGGGGGGGGGGGGGGGTGGGGGGGGGGGGGGGTGGGGGGGGGGGGGGGTGGGGGGGGGGGGGGGTGGGGGGGGGGGGGGGTGGGGGGGGGGGGGGGTGGGGGGGGGGGGGGGTGGGGGGGGGGGGGGGTGGGGGGGGGGGGGGGTGGGGGGGGGGGGGGGTGGGGGGGGGGGGGGGTGGGGGGGGGGGGGGGTGGGGGGGGGGGGGGGTGGGGGGGGGGGGGGGTGGGGGGGGGGGGGGGTGGGGGGGGGGGGGGGTGGGGGGGGGGGGGGGTGGGGGGGGGGGGGGGTGGGGGGGGGGGGGGGTGGGGGGGGGGGGGGGTGGGGGGGGGGGGGGGTGGGGGGGGGGGGGGGTGGGGGGGGGGGGGGGTGGGGGGGGGGGGGGGTGGGGGGGGGGGGGGGTGGGGGGGGGGGGGGGTGGGGGGGGGGGGGGGTGGGGGGGGGGGGGGGTGGGGGGGGGGGGGGGTGGGGGGGGGGGGGGGTGGGGGGGGGGGGGGGTGGGGGGGGGGGGGGGTGGGGGGGGGGGGGGGTGGGGGGGGGGGGGGGTGGGGGGGGGGGGGGGTGGGGGGGGGGGGGGGTGGGGGGGGGGGGGGGTGGGGGGGGGGGGGGGTGGGGGGGGGGGGGGGTGGGGGGGGGGGGGGGTGGGGGGGGGGGGGGGTGGGGGGGGGGGGGGGTGGGGGGGGGGGGGGGTGGGGGGGGGGGGGGGTGGGGGGGGGGGGGGGTGGGGGGGGGGGGGGGTGGGGGGGGGGGGGGGTGGGGGGGGGGGGGGGTGGGGGGGGGGGGGGGTGGGGGGGGGGGGGGGTGGGGGGGGGGGGGGGTGGGGGGGGGGGGGGGTGGGGGGGGGGGGGGGTGGGGGGGGGGGGGGGTGGGGGGGGGGGGGGGTGGGGGGGGGGGGGGGTGGGGGGGGGGGGGGGTGGGGGGGGGGGGGGGTGGGGGGGGGGGGGGGTGGGGGGGGGGGGGGGTGGGGGGGGGGGGGGGTGGGGGGGGGGGGGGGTGGGGGGGGGGGGGGGTGGGGGGGGGGGGGGGTGGGGGGGGGGGGGGGTGGGGGGGGGGGGGGGTGGGGGGGGGGGGGGGTGGGGGGGGGGGGGGGTGGGGGGGGGGGGGGGTGGGGGGGGGGGGGGGTGGGGGGGGGGGGGGGTGGGGGGGGGGGGGGGTGGGGGGGGGGGGGGGTGGGGGGGGGGGGGGGTGGGGGGGGGGGGGGGTGGGGGGGGGGGGGGGTGGGGGGGGGGGGGGGTGGGGGGGGGGGGGGGTGGGGGGGGGGGGGGGTGGGGGGGGGGGGGGGTGGGGGGGGGGGGGGGTGGGGGGGGGGGGGGGTGGGGGGGGGGGGGGGTGGGGGGGGGGGGGGGTGGGGGGGGGGGGGGGTGGGGGGGGGGGGGGGTGGGGGGGGGGGGGGGTGGGGGGGGGGGGGGGTGGGGGGGGGGGGGGGTGGGGGGGGGGGGGGGTGGGGGGGGGGGGGGGTGGGGGGGGGGGGGGGTGGGGGGGGGGGGGGGTGGGGGGGGGGGGGGGTGGGGGGGGGGGGGGGTGGGGGGGGGGGGGGGTGGGGGGGGGGGGGGGTGGGGGGGGGGGGGGGTGGGGGGGGGGGGGGGTGGGGGGGGGGGGGGGTGGGGGGGGGGGGGGGTGGGGGGGGGGGGGGGTGGGGGGGGGGGGGGGTGGGGGGGGGGGGGGGTGGGGGGGGGGGGGGGTGGGGGGGGGGGGGGGTGGGGGGGGGGGGGGGTGGGGGGGGGGGGGGGTGGGGGGGGGGGGGGGTGGGGGGGGGGGGGGGTGGGGGGGGGGGGGGGTGGGGGGGGGGGGGGGTGGGGGGGGGGGGGGGTGGGGGGGGGGGGGGGTGGGGGGGGGGGGGGGTGGGGGGGGGGGGGGGTGGGGGGGGGGGGGGGTGGGGGGGGGGGGGGGTGGGGGGGGGGGGGGGTGGGGGGGGGGGGGGGTGGGGGGGGGGGGGGGTGGGGGGGGGGGGGGGTGGGGGGGGGGGGGGGTGGGGGGGGGGGGGGGTGGGGGGGGGGGGGGGTGGGGGGGGGGGGGGGTGGGGGGGGGGGGGGGTGGGGGGGGGGGGGGGTGGGGGGGGGGGGGGGTGGGGGGGGGGGGGGGTGGGGGGGGGGGGGGGTGGGGGGGGGGGGGGGTGGGGGGGGGGGGGGGTGGGGGGGGGGGGGGGTGGGGGGGGGGGGGGGTGGGGGGGGGGGGGGGTGGGGGGGGGGGGGGGTGGGGGGGGGGGGGGGTGGGGGGGGGGGGGGGTGGGGGGGGGGGGGGGTGGGGGGGGGGGGGGGTGGGGGGGGGGGGGGGTGGGGGGGGGGGGGGGTGGGGGGGGGGGGGGGTGGGGGGGGGGGGGGGTGGGGGGGGGGGGGGGTGGGGGGGGGGGGGGGTGGGGGGGGGGGGGGGTGGGGGGGGGGGGGGGTGGGGGGGGGGGGGGGTGGGGGGGGGGGGGGGTGGGGGGGGGGGGGGGTGGGGGGGGGGGGGGGTGGGGGGGGGGGGGGGTGGGGGGGGGGGGGGGTGGGGGGGGGGGGGGGTGGGGGGGGGGGGGGGTGGGGGGGGGGGGGGGTGGGGGGGGGGGGGGGTGGGGGGGGGGGGGGGTGGGGGGGGGGGGGGGTGGGGGGGGGGGGGGGTGGGGGGGGGGGGGGGTGGGGGGGGGGGGGGGTGGGGGGGGGGGGGGGTGGGGGGGGGGGGGGGTGGGGGGGGGGGGGGGTGGGGGGGGGGGGGGGTGGGGGGGGGGGGGGGTGGGGGGGGGGGGGGGTGGGGGGGGGGGGGGGTGGGGGGGGGGGGGGGTGGGGGGGGGGGGGGGTGGGGGGGGGGGGGGGTGGGGGGGGGGGGGGGTGGGGGGGGGGGGGGGTGGGGGGGGGGGGGGGTGGGGGGGGGGGGGGGTGGGGGGGGGGGGGGGTGGGGGGGGGGGGGGGTGGGGGGGGGGGGGGGTGGGGGGGGGGGGGGGTGGGGGGGGGGGGGGGTGGGGGGGGGGGGGGGTGGGGGGGGGGGGGGGTGGGGGGGGGGGGGGGTGGGGGGGGGGGGGGGTGGGGGGGGGGGGGGGTGGGGGGGGGGGGGGGTGGGGGGGGGGGGGGGTGGGGGGGGGGGGGGGTGGGGGGGGGGGGGGGTGGGGGGGGGGGGGGGTGGGGGGGGGGGGGGGTGGGGGGGGGGGGGGGTGGGGGGGGGGGGGGGTGGGGGGGGGGGGGGGTGGGGGGGGGGGGGGGTGGGGGGGGGGGGGGGTGGGGGGGGGGGGGGGTGGGGGGGGGGGGGGGTGGGGGGGGGGGGGGGTGGGGGGGGGGGGGGGTGGGGGGGGGGGGGGGTGGGGGGGGGGGGGGGTGGGGGGGGGGGGGGGTGGGGGGGGGGGGGGGTGGGGGGGGGGGGGGGTGGGGGGGGGGGGGGGTGGGGGGGGGGGGGGGTGGGGGGGGGGGGGGGTGGGGGGGGGGGGGGGTGGGGGGGGGGGGGGGTGGGGGGGGGGGGGGGTGGGGGGGGGGGGGGGTGGGGGGGGGGGGGGGTGGGGGGGGGGGGGGGTGGGGGGGGGGGGGGGTGGGGGGGGGGGGGGGTGGGGGGGGGGGGGGGTGGGGGGGGGGGGGGGTGGGGGGGGGGGGGGGTGGGGGGGGGGGGGGGTGGGGGGGGGGGGGGGTGGGGGGGGGGGGGGGTGGGGGGGGGGGGGGGTGGGGGGGGGGGGGGGTGGGGGGGGGGGGGGGTGGGGGGGGGGGGGGGTGGGGGGGGGGGGGGGTGGGGGGGGGGGGGGGTGGGGGGGGGGGGGGGTGGGGGGGGGGGGGGGTGGGGGGGGGGGGGGGTGGGGGGGGGGGGGGGTGGGGGGGGGGGGGGGTGGGGGGGGGGGGGGGTGGGGGGGGGGGGGGGTGGGGGGGGGGGGGGGTGGGGGGGGGGGGGGGTGGGGGGGGGGGGGGGTGGGGGGGGGGGGGGGTGGGGGGGGGGGGGGGTGGGGGGGGGGGGGGGTGGGGGGGGGGGGGGGTGGGGGGGGGGGGGGGTGGGGGGGGGGGGGGGTGGGGGGGGGGGGGGGTGGGGGGGGGGGGGGGTGGGGGGGGGGGGGGGTGGGGGGGGGGGGGGGTGGGGGGGGGGGGGGGTGGGGGGGGGGGGGGGTGGGGGGGGGGGGGGGTGGGGGGGGGGGGGGGTGGGGGGGGGGGGGGGTGGGGGGGGGGGGGGGTGGGGGGGGGGGGGGGTGGGGGGGGGGGGGGGTGGGGGGGGGGGGGGGTGGGGGGGGGGGGGGGTGGGGGGGGGGGGGGGTGGGGGGGGGGGGGGGTGGGGGGGGGGGGGGGTGGGGGGGGGGGGGGGTGGGGGGGGGGGGGGGTGGGGGGGGGGGGGGGTGGGGGGGGGGGGGGGTGGGGGGGGGGGGGGGTGGGGGGGGGGGGGGGTGGGGGGGGGGGGGGGTGGGGGGGGGGGGGGGTGGGGGGGGGGGGGGGTGGGGGGGGGGGGGGGTGGGGGGGGGGGGGGGTGGGGGGGGGGGGGGGTGGGGGGGGGGGGGGGTGGGGGGGGGGGGGGGTGGGGGGGGGGGGGGGTGGGGGGGGGGGGGGGTGGGGGGGGGGGGGGGTGGGGGGGGGGGGGGGTGGGGGGGGGGGGGGGTGGGGGGGGGGGGGGGTGGGGGGGGGGGGGGGTGGGGGGGGGGGGGGGTGGGGGGGGGGGGGGGTGGGGGGGGGGGGGGGTGGGGGGGGGGGGGGGTGGGGGGGGGGGGGGGTGGGGGGGGGGGGGGGTGGGGGGGGGGGGGGGTGGGGGGGGGGGGGGGTGGGGGGGGGGGGGGGTGGGGGGGGGGGGGGGTGGGGGGGGGGGGGGGTGGGGGGGGGGGGGGGTGGGGGGGGGGGGGGGTGGGGGGGGGGGGGGGTGGGGGGGGGGGGGGGTGGGGGGGGGGGGGGGTGGGGGGGGGGGGGGGTGGGGGGGGGGGGGGGTGGGGGGGGGGGGGGGTGGGGGGGGGGGGGGGTGGGGGGGGGGGGGGGTGGGGGGGGGGGGGGGTGGGGGGGGGGGGGGGTGGGGGGGGGGGGGGGTGGGGGGGGGGGGGGGTGGGGGGGGGGGGGGGTGGGGGGGGGGGGGGGTGGGGGGGGGGGGGGGTGGGGGGGGGGGGGGGTGGGGGGGGGGGGGGGTGGGGGGGGGGGGGGGTGGGGGGGGGGGGGGGTGGGGGGGGGGGGGGGTGGGGGGGGGGGGGGGTGGGGGGGGGGGGGGGTGGGGGGGGGGGGGGGTGGGGGGGGGGGGGGGTGGGGGGGGGGGGGGGTGGGGGGGGGGGGGGGTGGGGGGGGGGGGGGGTGGGGGGGGGGGGGGGTGGGGGGGGGGGGGGGTGGGGGGGGGGGGGGGTGGGGGGGGGGGGGGGTGGGGGGGGGGGGGGGTGGGGGGGGGGGGGGGTGGGGGGGGGGGGGGGTGGGGGGGGGGGGGGGTGGGGGGGGGGGGGGGTGGGGGGGGGGGGGGGTGGGGGGGGGGGGGGGTGGGGGGGGGGGGGGGTGGGGGGGGGGGGGGGTGGGGGGGGGGGGGGGTGGGGGGGGGGGGGGGTGGGGGGGGGGGGGGGTGGGGGGGGGGGGGGGTGGGGTGGGGGGAGGGTGACCAATTGGCCATGCTGGCAGGGGCTGATGGGAATTGTAGTCCATAACATCTGGAGTGCCAAAGGTTCGCCACCACTGCCCTAAGATTTCAATTACGTGTAGTGATAAGTGAGGCATAATGGCTGTCTTGATATTTCCACAATACATTTACATTTTATTTCCTACTGTGCGGTGAGGTCATCCATTTATTTTTAGAAAATATTTGTATCCCTGCCTTTCTCGAGAGTGACATTATGAAAGCAGTTTAATTTTAAAAAATAAACAATGTGTATAAAACACTAAGAAGCTATTTAAAAACACCTGATGTCCCCACCAGCTGGGTATCATCCTTCTGCCCATACTCAGGTTCTCTCAGAAGGTCACTGGAATAGTTCTGGTTTGCATCCTCACTGAGGACTCAGGTGGGTGGGAACCTGCTAACTTTTTCCAGGAGGCTGTTACATTATGCTCAATTTATGTTTGCAAGTTAATGAGACACAATAACAGTTTTCTGATGAAAACTGTGGTAAAATATCAATCCCTTAATTATGTACAAATATCTGCCTGGGTCTTCTGGTTAAACGAGCAAGCCATTCTGTTATTTCTCTGTGACTAGATCAGTGATGGCGAACCTTTTCGAGACCGAGTGCCCAAATTGCAACCCAAAACCCACTTATTTATCGCAAAGTGCGTTACTCGGGAGTAAGCTTGGTGGTAGCCGGTGACTTTGCTTTGAAGCAACCGTGCAACTCTTCCGGCGGGTGAATCACGACCCTAGGAGGGTTTACTCAGAAGCAAGCCCCATTGCCAGCAACCGAGCTTACTCCCAAGTAAAGGATCACGCTTTAGTTCTTCTCATGAAAATTAGTGAGGCTTAACAGCACTTAACAGGGTGACCTACACTGCTCCCCCAAAACTAGGTCTTAGGTTTAATGCTAATAATCAAGCCCAGTGGCCCAGGCCAGCCTAGATCGTATTATTATTATTATTATTATTGATGATGGGGGGGTGACTCTGTTTGTGCGTGCCCACAGAGAGGGCTCTGAGTGCCACCTCTGGCACCCGTGCCATAGGTTCGCCATCCACTGAACTAGATGAAACGTAAGCTTTGATTTAATGTAAACTTACTGATGTTTTTTAAAAAAGTTAAGCTCTATGTTGGCTAATGATGTACCCGTGTTTCCCTCTTCCTTTACCCCTTTTGTCCCTCCAATGACAAACTGGCTAATTGTGCATGTTTGACCCAGTGTTCTACTCCTGTGCCTGTCCTGTCTCTGACCTCAGATTTACAAGGAGCAGCTGAACACCAGGGTGGTTTTGGTTGCTGTGGAAACCTGGTCAGACAGGGATCGTATCACCGTTCGCCCCGACCCAAGGCAGATGCTTCATGATTTTGCCCGATATCGACAGCAGTACATCAAGCAGCGTGCCGACGCTGTTCACCTTCTCTCGTATGTATTGCTGGCTTTAATATTTTTATATGTTTCACCGTTTTCTGAAAGACTGTGCCATACTCTCTCCCTCTCATTTATTTGTTTAAATTTTTTAATGCTGCCTCTCCAGGAACCTGCCCCAAGAGGTTTACAGAATAATAACAAAACAATGAAGGATATCTGGGGTGCTATGTGGTTTCCGGGCTGTATGGCTGTGTTCTAGCAGCATTCTCTCCTGACATTTTGCCTGCATCTGTGGCTGGCATCTTCAGAGGGTCTGATAGTAGGAAAGCAAGTGGAGTATATATTACTATCAGATCCTCTGAAGATGCCAGCCACAGATGCAGGCAAAACGTCAGGAGAGAATGCCGCTAGAACATGGCCATACAGCCTGGAAACCACACAGCACCCCAGTGATTCTGGCCGTGAAAGCCTTTGACAATACAATGAAGGATATCCATTGAAGCCCTGCCCAGCAAAAAAGCATAGACATTAACACCAGACCACTGACACCTTAACAGTTTTTCAATGAAAACAGTGTTACAATATCAACCCCTTAATTATCTATTCATTTTCACCATCATGACACAGCTGACTTATGGCAATCCCATAGGGATTCCAAAGCTAGAGACTTCCTCCACATCACAACCCTGGTATTCCTTAAAGGGTCAAATACTACCCAGGGCCAACCCTGTTTAACTTTTGAGATCTGATGAGATCCAGCCAGCGTGGAGCTACACAGGTCACGACAAAGTCATTGGAAAAATACAAAAATCAGTAATCTACAAAATATATATCAGTAACAAATGTTTGTGTCTACATTTTATTTCAATTCAACAGATACATTAGCAAAAGTATTTATTTAGCATATTTATATGGCATTTTCTCCTGGGACACGGGTCGAGGCATCATGCAGACTTTCAATTCAGGAAAAATCTAAAAGAATCACTAAATCAAAACATCCATTGCCCACAAAACTCAAAATTGGGAAAAAGTACAATATCAGCAGAAAACACCTGAAATAGGACAAAAATTAGAAAAACTGGCAGTCTGCAGTCTCAGGTAGCAGGTCTTTGTAGTGTTTTTAGGCAAGGGCAGAGTTATGCCTAGACCATCTACAGGCCAAGGTGGCACCAGGAAAAAAATGTTGGAGGAGGAAGATAACGAACTGTATACTTTTGTAGGTAGTTTACAAGTATAACTACAAAGTCCATGTAGACAGGATCACAAATGGGCTCTGGGGCATATTATGTGCTTTATTTTCACAGCTGTCAATGGGATTTCCTTGTTCCTGCAGTAGTGATGTTTATTGACGTAGCAAAATGCCCAATAGCAGCCTGTCCTTCCACTCAGTGCAACTGGGCACCAACTTCACTGAAGGCAAAAGAGTCTCAGACTCTGTTTTGGGGAATCAACAAGAAGTTGTGCCCCTACTTCTAAGTGTGTTGAAAGAGAGTGGAGTCTTGCAGACATTGGCAGAGACTTCACCAAAGGGAAGACGCTGACACAATGGCGCACTTCTGCACATGCGGAAAAGTGCACTGCTTCCATCCGCTTTCACAGTGTTTTGCAAAAGGTGGATTTTATAACCTCCGCTGGTAAAATCCAGCTTCAAAGTGCATTAAAAGTGGATTGAAAGTGCATTATTCTGCATGTACGGAAGGGGCCATTCTCAAGGTTCATTGGTGGTAACACTTCCTGTGCTACAAAGCACTTCCTGTGCTACAAAGGAAGTGAGGGGGGACAGGGATGGGGGACCAGGCCCTTTTTAAATTATTCCCCTGTGAATTTGCTTCACTCAAAAACCCTGCCTTTCAAACGGAAACTATGATTAAGGTATCCATTGCAGGGGTGGAGGGATAGACTCTGTTGGCCATTTTTGAAGATTAATTTAGCTGTGAGAACACAGTAGTAATTGACATGCTGCAAGGAGAGATCTTACATGCATTTGAAAGATGTTGCCACTATTTGCTGTACAAAGAAACCTTTTATTGTCACGTGGCTTATCTTTGTTCTTAAGGAATGTGACGTTTCACTACAAAAGGAGCAGTCTGAGTTATTTTGGAGGAATTTGTTCTGTGACTCGAGGCGTTGGTGTCAATGAGGTAATCTTTCTCTATGGATGGTTATTGGGGGGAGGGTAATAAAAACATCCTCTGCCTTTTTAAAGGGTATTTCTTGTAAGGTTTTCCAAATCCCAAAGTTTTGTTCATAGGTATATTGTTAAACTGTAACCTGAAAGATAATTGATTGCTGCTGCTTAGCATTTTTTAATAAAGACTTATTAGAAATATGTAGCAGCTCTTGTATTCCGTATGTTCCTCAGTAGCAAAATAAATTATTATTAATAATAATAATTAGGGATTTCCACACCACAAACAATTTTGCCTGTTTCAGGTGCATCTGGTATCATGGATATTTTCACATCTGTTGCCGAAGATCTCCAGTATCAAATCTTGTTCTTGGAACTTAACTTTACAGTAAAAGTTTCGGTCATTTTTATTTTGCCGGGCCTTTTCCTTCATTATCCCTAGTAGTTCAGCTAAAAATGATGAGAGAGTTCTCCTTGAAGGAGAAGAAGAAGAAGAGTTTGGATTTATATCCCCCCTTTCTCTCCTGCAGGAGACTCAAAGGGGCTTACAATATCCTTGCCCTTCCCCCCTCACAACAAACACCCTGTGAGGTAGGTGGGGCTGAGAGAGCTCTGAAAAGCTATGACTAGCCCAAGGACACCCAGCTGGTGTGTGTGGGAGTGTACAGGCTAATCTGAATTCCCCAGATAAGCCCCCACAGCTCAGGCGGCAGAGCTGGGAATCAAACCTGGTTCCTCCAGATTAGATACACGAGCTCTTAACCTCCTACGCCACTTCTGTAATTAATGTTTCCTTCTAGTTGTAGGGCACTTCTAGGCATCACTTCTAATAGTAACGGCATAGCAAAACCTGAAGTGAGAGGAAAATTACCTCCATGAAGGAGGTACTTCCATAAGGTGGGACTTTGGTGCTACTAGTCCTAGCTTGGCATCATGGCTTGTGTTCAGCCTGTACTGATTTGCTCGTCACTGCACTGGTCATTTGTATACATTTCTTGAAAAAATGCAAACAATCTTTGTGCAAAAATGCCCTTGAACCATAGTTGTGAACCGAAAGTTTAACCTCAAAATGATAGCCACTGAAGATGTTATTTGCATTATAGATTTAAACTAATTTTATTTGCAATTAAATTAACACATCCACATTCTTAAGAGAGAGGTTGTTCTTTCTCCCACTGTTGTATTAAGAAAATAATTCTTCTGATGGGCTGATAAAACTCAGCTCATGGACCTTTGCATCATAGATAAGGAAACTAGATTCGTATATTTTCCTTGGAAATTAAGGAAACAAATCCTTCTGTTTTGTTTCTGAACAGTGTACCTGTTGTACAACAGTGTACAAGTCTGCACTTTTCAATTAGGATGTAAACCTGATTTAGATTAGTCTAATTTATTTCCATCAAAGTATGTTTTAGGGTTGGGGATCAAATACCACACAGAATAAATGGTACGACAGAAGCTTTACACTATAAATTGCAATAATCTTTAGTAGTTTTATGTTTTTGTTTCAAATAGTATGGCCTTCCTTGGGCAATGGCGCAAGAACTGTCCCAAAGTCTGGCTCAGAATTTAGGAATACAGTGGGAGCCGGGAGCCAGAAAACCAAGTACGTAGCTTGCTTCTGTTCTCATATTTAGATTGCGTTTACAAAACTTATATGTAATTTAATTTTTGAGGTAATAACTTTATATCAAACCAGTGTGTGATCAATATACCTAATTTTCCACATCACTCCATCTGTGGATATATAAATCCAGAGACTGGAGCCATGACTAGACAAGACAAATTTGCAGAATCCCCAGGTTTGCAGAAAAAATTGCAATTCACAAGACTCGGGGAGGGCTGTGGTTCTTTCCAGGTCTGTTTTGACATCCCGGTCCACCTCTTCTTCCCTTACCCCAGGCCTGAAGGGAGGACTCATTGGGGCCAGGGGTGGCAGCAACCAGCAAGCTACCATGTGATTTCCTTGACTTACCCAGGCATGGTAACATCTACCTGAGAACTTGCTGCTATGCTACAGCGGCCATCCCATGACTTGCCCGGGCCACACACTAAAATGCACTTTGTGGAACTCAACAGTGTCTGGCAGTGTTTGCCAGATAACTTGATGCTATGCAACTTTCCCAGGCTCAGGAACTGCCAACGCAGGGGCTGTCATGAGACTCGCCTGAGTTACTTACTGCCACATGACTTCTGCAACTTGGCTGGAATTTCCCCAGTGAGAAGCTGCCAGGGAAAGGAAGAAACGAAAGCTGAGAGCCAATGTGATGTAGTCAAGTGTCAAACTAAGATCTAGGAGACGCTGGTTCAGATCCTCTCTCTGCCACATAAGCTTAGCTGGGTGACTTTGGAATAGTCACACACTTTCAGCCTAGTATACCTCTGCAGTTGTGAGGAGGATTAAATGGAGGAGAGGAGAGTGATGCAAGTTGGGAATCTCATTGGGGTGAAAGACAGGGTGTAAATTAGGTAAATAATACGTAAAGTTGGATAAAGGGGCACATAAAAGCTGGTTTGGTAGGTGGGAAAAAGAAAACCCCAAATGGGAGGTGATATGGGAGCTGCTGGGAGGATGGGAAAAAGGAACACGTGTCAGAAAAATGATAAGAACATAAGAACTAGCCTGCTGGATCAGACTAGAGTCCATCTAGTCCAGCACTCTGCTACTCGCAGTGGCCCACCAGGTGCCTTTGGGAGCTCACATGCAGGATGTGAAAGCAATGGCCTTCTGCTGCTGCTGCTCCTGAGGACCTGGTCTGCTAAGGCATTTGCAATCTCAGATCAAGGAGGATCAAGATTGGTAGCCATAGATTGACTTCTCCTCCATAAATCTGTCCAAGCCCCTTTTAAAGCTATCCAGGTTAGTGGCCATCACCACCTCCTGTGGCAGCATATTCCAAACACCAATCACACGTTGTGTGAAGAAGTGTTTCCTTTTATTAGTCCTAATTCTTCCCCCCAGCATTTTCAATGTATGCCCCCTGGTTCTAGTATTGTGAGAAACATTTTCTACCCCATGCATAATTTTATAGACTTCAATCATATCCCCCCTCAGACGTCTCCTCTCCAAACTAAAGAGTCCCAAACGCTGCAGTCTCTCCTCATAAGGAAGGTGCTCTAATCCTTCAATCATCCTCGTTGCCCTTCTCTGCACTTTTTGTATCTCTTCGATATCCTTTTTGAGATGTGGCGACCAGATGATGTGTCACCACCCTTCTTTGTGGGTTCCCTGCTTCTAATATCCTGGATCTAGCTCCATGTGCATTGCTAGATCCAGTGAGTGGAGCCAGATTGAGAGAGCAGGGGCTCTTCTGCAAACCTGGTGTCCTATCCAGATTTACCCCCCAAATAGAAAAAAATGGAGGGGGAAGGTTTAATCCCCTCCCAGAGTGGAACACTGGTCTTTTCTGCACTCTCATTTTCCTCACTGGTGTGATGTTTCAGTGGGGTTTTTTTTTCCTGTTCTGCATGTATTTTGCTTCCTCTAGTGATTGATTCTATATTCCACTGGTTTATATCCAGCATATTTCCCTGCAGATTTAAACTGCAGGTTTTTGTGCCGAGAAATAAAGCAGTATAAAATTGAGTCGACCACTAGAGGAAGCCTAACACATGTGGAAGAAGAAAACCTTCCTAAAGCAACGGAAACACCCAAGCAAGAAAAATGAGAATGCGGAAAAGCCCATTGTCTGAGCTTGCAGAGGGTGGAGGAGGAAGGGACAGCTGAGCCCGCGCACTTAAGACAACTTTGGTGTCAGCCGAGGCACTGCTGCCAACCCTGCCACTGCCACCTCTCCTCTGCAGGCCGGTAAGAGTTGCATTTCTGCCATATGAGTCAGTCATTTAAGATAACCAGCCTGCTGTACCGCAGCTCCCAACTTCTTAGCTCCACAGCAGTGGAGAGGGGCTGTGGTGGATTCCATTTTCCATGCCTTTATCTCCTTGTGTATATGTGCATATATATATTTGCTTGCTTAACTAAATGTTTCCAGTTCTGCAGTCAATAATCAGTCAGATTTTTTATGACAGCCTTCCTTCCTTCCTTCCTTCCTTCCTTCCTTCCTTCCTTCCTTCCTTCCTTCCTTCCTTCCTTCCTTCCTTCCTTCCTTCCTTCCTTCCTTCCTTCCTTCCTTCCTTCCTTCCTTCCTTCCTTCCTTCCTTCCTTCTCCTTCCTTCCTTCCTTCCTTCCTTCCTTAAGGTAGCAATTGTTATATACACTACCAGTGCCATCCTAGGCAGTTGTGCCTTTGATTGAAATCAGTAGGCTTGGATAAGTATGAACCTGATTAGGATGGCACTATAAATGTGTTGATTTAATGTTTCCCTTTGGTATGTATTTTTAGCCCGAGTCTGTGTTTTTCTATGGAACATAATACTGACAAGAATAGGGCCTACTGACATGTGTTCCAGTGCAAGGCCACAAAAGTTATTGGGTCATGGGTTTGAGGCTTGATAGTGCAGGCAGATTGTGAGGGGAGTTAGTTCTTTTGACCTTTGTATATAGAGTCTGCTTAGCGTAGATAAAGAAAAGAACATCTAATTTATATCTTCTCAATTTATGATGATTTGGCATATAGCGTGGGTGGCCAAAGCCATGTGGTGAAGAATTAAATTTTGAAATGATAGCCTGCTAACTTCAGTACGCATCTTGAGGGAAGAGCGTACAGATAGCCTGAAAAAAATGTAATGATATTTGCAGGAATACCCTGAGAAAACCCTTCCCTTGTAGCCTTCCCTGCTAGATATGCTTCCATAATACAATACTGGGGGGGAGCAAAGTTTCTTGTTAGCCCTCCTCCCTTTAGACCAATGCTTTTTGTAGTTGCTGCTTATTATATTTTAACTGCTGTTCTTCATTTTTGTGTGTGTGTGTTCTGCTGAGAAGAATGTGACTGCACAGAATCTTGGGGAGGATGCATCATGGAAGAAACAGGGTATGCTATAATGATCTATGATTCTATAATGATCTATGATTCTATAATGATCTATGATGCTATAATGATCTATGATGTTCAGTACCTAAGAGAGATGTATTGTGTATGAGTTGCTGAGAACAAGCTAAGGCTCCTATGTTTACACTAATAACCAGCTTGCATGTATAAATACATCAATACCAAACCTTATCCCCAAATATATAAATGACTTCATACATCACTTTCTGTATTCTTAGCTTGAAATGGGGTACTTCATTTCTGGATGGGAGAGAACTGCTGTTTTTTTAAAATACCAACATTTCTTGCATGTAAAAGTAATTACAAGAAAACTATTTCTTGCATGTAAAAGTAATTGCAAGAAAACTCTATTCATATATTTATTTCGATTACAGTCAGAGACCAGCAAGAAAACTATAAGTTATCACAGTCCACTCCTTATAACTGGACAATTTTAGATAAATTACTTGCAAAGGTACTGGAGAAAAACCCGAAAAAAGCCAAGTCCCATACTGACCCAACTCCATGTGGTCTCAGTGGCAGCAGGCGCAGTGCAGAGTGGAATGCTTGGTTTGGCCAGGCCAAGTCCATCGTTCAGTTCGGCGTTGTTGCTGCCTCTGAAATCCACATGGAGTTGGGAAGCAGCTGGAATTTTTCAGGTTTGGGTTTAGTCAGGGGCGTAGCAAGGGGGAACTGTGCCCAGGGCATGTGTGTGCCCTGCGCCCACACCCCGTCCAAGACACCCCACCCCTCCCCCAGCAGCTACGCCACTGGGTTTAGTAAACCCCCAAAAATTTCAATTTCCCCCCAAAAGCCTGCATGAGGATTTGACTTTTTTCAGGATTTGCAAAAATTTTGTGGGACTATTAAACCCGAACCCAAAAAAATACTGGGGAAAAAATGGTGCAGACATCTTGTCCAAATTATGCCAAGTGACTCTGGAATTACATTTATCTGAGCAAGCATAGGCCCCTTCCGCGCACGCAAAATAATGCATTTTCAAACCACTTTCACAACTGTTTGCAAGTGGATTTTGCTATTCCGCACAGCTTCAAAGAGCACTGAAAGCAGTTTGAAAGTGCAATATTCTGCAAGTGCGGAATGAGCCATACATTGTTGTGCTGTTTTTTAAAATCTAGTAAATTGTTACATTCTTCAGTGCCTTATAATGAAGCATATTTCTCCATCTTTGTTGTGTTTAGGGTCTATCACCCCAGAAAATTCTCAAAGTGCAGTATTGCAGAATACAAGGAATTTTTATCCCGCGGGGGAGGATCCTGCCTTTTCAACAGGCCAACAAAGGTAGGCCAGAACTATATATTAAGTGTTGTTCTTTGACTCTTTATCCTGAGGGCATTCTTTGAAGAAATGTTCCTTGAACTCCAGGGATGTTCTGGCCTGGGTGGTGCCAGACCTGTTGTTGCGTAAGGTACTTGACAAGCATGTGGTGGCCAGTCAGCACCAGGTACATCCGGATGGTCCTGGCTTCTGACCATCTTTTGAGATGGATGTCGCTTTGCTTGCCTGATAGACAACCTTTGCTGGGATCTTGTTGATTCTTCTGGACCATTCAGCAGCTTGTGATTTTGCTGACCTGTTAGTTTGGCCCCCTTCAGCAAGAGGCCTCTGTTTCTATGGGTTCTTATTGTCCTAGAGCAGTGGTGGCGAACCTATGGCACGGGTGCCAGAGGTGGCACTCAGAACCCTCTCTGTGGGCACACGCAAACAGAGTTCATCATGGGGGAGGGGAGAGAATCCCCCCCCACACACACACACACATCTAGGCTGGCCTGGGCCACTGGGCTCGATTATTAGCATTAAACCTAAGACCTAGTTTTGGGGAAGCAGTGTAAGTAACCCTGTTAAGCGCTGTTAAACCCCACTGATTCTCATGCAAAGAACTAAAGCGCGATCGTTTACTTGGGAGTAAGCTTGGTTGCTGGCAATGGAACTTGCTTCTGAGTAAACCCTCCAAGGGTCGTGATTCACCCGTTCAAAGAGTTGCATGGTTGCTTCAAAGCAAAGATAACGACTACCACCAAGCTTACTCCTGAGTAACGCACGTCTCGGAGCCAACCTTTTTTTCTGAACTAAAATCTCAGTATTCAGGTTAAATTGCCGGGTTTGTCACTTTGCGATAAATAAGTGGGTTTTGGGTTGCAATTTGGGCACTCGGTCTCAAAAAGGTTAGCCATCACTGTCCTAAAGGGTATGCAACCATCACTAGGAAGACACCAACTCTTAAGTGTCCTGATACAAATTAAACCACTTATTGGAAGATACCATTGCTCAGTACACGACTAAAGCAAATTTTATGTTGCAAACTGAATCAGATGTGTGATACAGGAATACAGCTGAAAAAGCAATCCTGTTCTTCAGCTATACCACAACATTCCTTCCTTATCCTAGGAAAGAGTTTGAGCAACGCATGTTGTTCATCAGCACTGATTCAGTCGTGGCATTAAGACTGGGGTGAATGTGATCAACTTTATCTGCAGAGTGCTTGCTGTTGTGTCATAGAGGGTATGGCTAGTGCTCCTTGGAGGTGTCAACTTGACCAACATTGAATAGGTTCCTTGCCATTTGATTTGGTTCTGTGGAAAGCCTATAAAGATAAACAGTCTTGTTCTTTGCCTTTCATTCCACCATCTCAGCCGTTACCGTAGTTTAAAAGATGATTTTTTAAAATCTTTGTTGTGCGCTCCTTGCGCAGTTGCAGAAATCCGAGGGTGTGTTTGTTCATTCAACTGCAATGTTAGAAGAAACAGAAACATCCATTTGGATTTTTAAGTAGTCCTTTGTGTATTTGCCTTTTTCAGTTGTTCGATACCACTGAATGTGGAAATGGGTACGTGGAACCAGGAGAAGACTGTGACTGTGGGTTCCAAATGGTAAGTTCAGAGTATTTTTACACACACAAAACCAGTTGTTGCTTCTCATTCATGTACTAGATGGTTTCTTAGAAGGAGCGTTGCAAGAACAATTTTGCTAAGGTATATTGTGACTCATAAGTCTTTTGCTGTGTAGTACAACTTCAGTAGCCACGTGATTGATTCAGTGGGCTTCTTTATAAACCTTCTTCAGTGAGAACGTTGGAAAACAATTTCCATCAGAAATAATAAAGAAGAAAAGTGTAGCTTGCCTGCTTAGACTTTACTTTTAGCACAAAGGTATTCACATATGAAAATGAATAAACCTTCCCCTAAAGGAAAATTGGGAATCTCTTTGATTAAGTCCCCAAACCATTGTTTTAACCACGAAATATGAAATGTGACTCTAGGGCTTTTGTTTAAAAACTAAGGAATTCTGATAGAAGAAGAGAATCTGTCAGTGTTGTTGATTCTCCTACTTAAATGTGTTAATATATCCTTAGAGACTTTACCAGTACAAGCACTTGGGTTCTTCCTCCCTAAATAAAATATTTTTTGCTTCTGCAGTACTCAGCGTGTAAGATTTTGTGCACTCGTATGTTTTGCAGTACTACTCATTAATCTTTTTCGGTGATTGTGCAACTTAATTTATTTTGGTTTTGGATATTCACAAATGTTGTGTTTTCTTCAGGATTGCCGTGAAAACTGCTGTAAGAAATGCTCACTGTCTAATGGAGCACATTGCAGTGATGGGCCGTGTTGTAACGAAACCTGCCTTGTGAGTTTTTTCTAGTTGTTATCTTTGTACTGCCAAGTTTCTTTTCTGGTGGTGGTGGTGGGGAAAATCTTACTTAATTTTGTTATGATGATAGATCAGGGAACAATTACATAATCAACAGGAGACTATCTGTTCTGACATTTTTTCGTTCTTTCGGTGGGATTGAATTGGAGTGGAGGGGTTTGATCCTCAGCAGGCAAATGGCCAGAAGAGTAAGAGGTTAAACAGCTTCTGAAGCTTCTTTTCAATGCTACAAATTCACAGGAAAGCAGTATGCAATTGTGTGTAA
Organism: Sphaerodactylus townsendi; assembly: GCF_021028975.2. Taxonomy (NCBI): domain Eukaryota; kingdom Metazoa; phylum Chordata; class Lepidosauria; order Squamata; family Sphaerodactylidae; genus Sphaerodactylus; species Sphaerodactylus townsendi. The sequence continues at coordinate 16,493,511 of NC_059426.1, read as the reverse complement.
TGGGTACTTTGGTCCTCAAGATTGCCAGCGTGGTGTAGTGGTTAAGGGCAGGTGCACTCTAGGTTTAATTCCCCACTCTGCCACTTGAGCTGTGGAGGCTTATCTGGTGAACCAGATTAGCTTGTGCACTCCAACACATGCCAGCTAGGTGACCTTGGACTAGTTAGAGTTCTTTGGAGCTCTCTCAGCCCCACCCACCTCACAGGGTGTTTGTTGTGGTTGGGGGGGGGGAAGGGCAAGGAGACTGTAAGCCCCTTTGAGTCTCCTTACATGAGAGAAAGGGGGGTATAAATCCAACTCTTCTTCTTCTTTAATGATTTTTCTCAAATACAGTAAACATGTATAATAATAAAGCCAGTATATCAAACAATCACTCATTTTTTTTACAGTCAATGACCAGTATACTAGAGCAAAAGTACATCAATTTCACAGTACCGTTAGCATAGACTATATGTGTATGAGAAAAAGAACACTAGAAACACAGATCAAAGGTAGTATGTAGTCTGTGGTATATACAAAGAGGGTATTCACGTGAACTGAATATTATAATTATTATTTGTTGCAGTCAATTACTAGTACTTAAAATCCCATCTCACCATAATAGCGAAACAGTAGATAAAATACATTGATTGGTAACAGGGATAAACATTTAAAATTCCCAGACTTATAAAATGCCTATGCAGGGGACTTACTATATGTATAATATTTATTTACGGTCACAGGGTGTTTGTTGTGGGGGGGTGGGGGGGAAGGGCAAGGAGGCTGTAAGCCCCTTTGAGTCTCCTTACAGGAGAGAAAGGGGGGTATAAATCCAACTCTTCTTCTTTAATGATTTTTCTCAAATACAGTAAACATATATAAGAATAAAGCCAGTATATTGTACACTTTAAAAGTGGTTTTGTACACTAAAACAGGCAACTTTCCCATTTGAAACTGGATTTTTAAGGTTTCCATCTGCAAAATTTCTTAGTCTGCAAAATACTCAGTTCTCACCATGCAGATATTGTGAAAAGGTTCCCTCCTATTTTGCCTTTATCTGTATGTTTGCAGATTGGCTTGAATAATGGGATTTACTGGTTTGGATCTTCCTGAAATTTATCACAGCCAAGCAACTTTGTTACCTTCTCACACATGCCCCAAATGTCCCCTGATAAGCCCCAGGAATGATATGAGTAGGGAGTTTGTATGAAAATGAATCTCCTTCCATCACTGGAAATGTTAGGCAGGATCCAACCCACTGTCTCTACTCTTTGCCCTTTTGAAAAAGAGCCTCTTTGTGGTCAAGTTTCCACGCATAGGTGTCAAATTTGCAGCCCTCCAGATGTTATGGACTACAGTTCCCATCAACTGTAGTCCATAACATCTGGAGGGCCACGAGTTTGACACCTGTACACTAATGGAAGCTTCACATCCCATCATAATATGTTGTTGGACCTGTGCATCAATAAAAAGTAGACAGGCCGATCTTTAAACTGCGTTTCATTAAATCTGTATGTTATTACATATGTATACATTATTTAGTGCTGAACTTCTAATACTGAGTGTATAAAATCCCCTAATGTTAAAACTAAAAGGGGAAAATTCCTTCGTCTTGAGAAGTACTTTTAAAAGTGATGCTTGTTTTAGAAAGCAGCCTAAAATGCTTGAACTCTTCGTGCCCTTCATCCGGTTTCCTAACTAAATCTTCGTTTTGTAGTTTTTTGCACGAGGAATTGAATGTCGTGATGCAGTGAATGAGTGTGACATTGCAGAGATCTGTACTGGGGACTCTGGCCAGGTAATTAAATTCCTTTACTGTATTCCAGATTTTGTAGAACAGTACATACCTTCTCTTATCTGCTGCTGCCCAGAGTTTAAAAGATGGCACTGGATAAAAAGGGGAAAAGATTAACGTGCTTTTCCCAGTACTGTAATAGCTAAAATCTACCGTGCGGCTTGATATAAGAACGCTACCAAGTGCAGTTCTTATTTATATTGTGCACAGTTTTGCTCTTCTAGTGAATTAAGACATTGTGGTCTTCCATTCTCTCATATCTAGTGTCCTTTTTCTTTCGTTGTCTCCGTGGATATTTTTTCTTTGTCCACAAGTATTATAGCGGCTGGACAGAATTGCAGGGAAAACCCCCCCTAGACTTTGACCATTCACCCCAAACATTTGTTTGGAGATTTAATGTTAGAACTGTGGCAGAGACCACAGTTGACAGCAAGTTGGGCGGGGGAAGGCTGAGATGGAGAGCGGAAAAGGGGTGGGTGTGGGGTGGGTGGGTGGGTGGGTGGGTGGGAGAGGAAGGATAGTGATCCAGAGCAGGGATAAGAAAGTAGCCGCAACTGGCGGAGAGAGAACGATAGATATTTATTATTACGGCCTTTTGGCCAGCCAAGCGGAGAGAGAATGGAATTTCCTTTTCTGACAGTTTCTTGCAGTTTCTCCTCTTTGTCTAACTTGTTAATCAACTAAATATTGTGGTTAATGTACTTAGCATTTCTTCTTCCTCACTCTCTTAAGCTGTTTCCGCACGGCCAGAGCAGCAGGGCTATTTGCACGAATGGCCCCACTGGCTGCGCAGCTGGTGGAGCAGGCTCCGCACAGCTGTGCAGCCCCCCAAACGCCTCCTCACCTCCTCCTGGCTTCCGTCGCTCTGTGGAGGCCAGGGGACACGCCCCCATGGCCAGAGTGATGTCTGCAGGAATGGAGGCCAGGAGGCATGTCCCCTGGCCTCCACAGAGCGACGGAAGCCAGGAGGAGGTAAAGAGGCATTTGGGGCCATGGCGGGGGAAAACGCCACCTTCCACCTGCTGCCTTTCACATGGCACCAGGTGAAAGACACTGCTTTTGAAAAACCTTGCACCCCGAGTGAGGTTCAAAAGTGGCATTTTTGTACCACTTGGGCGGCACGAGCACCTGCTGTGCTAACAGTGCCCCAGGGAAGGAGTTTTAACCATTCCTAGGGCGCTGTTATTGGGTTGTTTTTTTTTTTTATTTATTTTTTAAACTTTTATACCGCCCCATCCCCTGGGGGCTCTGGGCGGTGTACAACATAAAACATAATAAATAAGTTATTAAAATCTTTAAAACAGCGGTTACACAATACTAATAATAATAATAATGGGAAGGCGTCCGACCAACCCCATTTTTCGTTAAAATTCTCCCAGAGAAAAGAAATAGCCTTAGAATTATCCTCTTTTGTGCAGAAATAGCCTTAGAATTATCCTCTTTTGTCTGGCTGTGCCACATGTATTCAAGATGCTTGTTTTTGGCCCGCAATGCAAAACTTTCCTATTAAACTAATGTTCTTTTTTTCTTACAGTGCCCACCAAATCTTCATAAGCAAGATGGATTTGCTTGTGATTCAAATCAGGTGCGAAAGTCTTTAAAGCGTGTTTTGCTTAATATCTAGCATGTATTGTAGTATTTTCAAGTGGTCATGTTCGCTGGCACACATACCGCTTCTTTCAAATTCTTCCTCATAATCTAGACGCGCACATACAGTCAGGGCCATTTGCAGTCTGATTATCCGGAGCTTGCTGGGTGCTGGAGCCTGCACTGGATGAAGCAGGGCTATCCTTACATCTGACAGACGGACAGACAGACAGAAAACATTTATTGGCATATAAAACATAGTAAACAATTATGATCAAACTATAAACAAAATTAAGGATAAGCCATAATTGCAACAGATGGAATAAACTTATCTCCCAGTCTTATTTTGGTGCAGTTTTACAGCATCTTGCAAAAATTTTTTTGCTGCTTTCTCGCTTATTTCAAGATTGAAATTATTCAAGAGAAGGAACAAGTTTGCAAAATCAAAAAGCCATGTCCCATTTACAAAAATAGGGCAGAGATATTTTGTTCCGATTTCCAGGTAAAAGCAACAATAACATAGAGCATGCTGAATAGTTTCAATTCAGCCTACCTTACAAGGGCCGTGCCTTTCTGAATATACTACATTTTGATACCTTCCATTGGAAATTTCAAAGGGCATAACATTTAATGTGGCCGAAGAAATAGCTGTATTTTGGTTCATATTTTGGAGATAGTGGAGGTATGTGGTGGTATGGCCAGCGTTAAGCGGACTCTCCAATTTCAAAGGGGAGCAAGCCTTGGCTGCACTTATTAAGATTTTGCTTCAATCTTCAAAAGTCTGCAGTGGCGTAGTGGTTAAGAGCAGGTGCATTCTAATCTGGAGGAACCGGGTTTGATTCCCCGCTCTGCCGCTTGACCTGTGGAGGCTTATCTGGGGAATTCAGATTAGTCTGTGCACTCCCACACACGCCAGCTGAGTGACCTTGCGCGAGTCACAGCTTTTTGGAGCTCTCTCAGCCCCACCCACCTCACAGGGTGTTTGTTGTGAGGGGGGAAGGGCAAGGAGATTGTAAGCCCCTACAGGAGATATAAATCCAAACTCTTCTTCTCCTTTATTTTTTAGAAGGCCTCGGATGCTGAAAGAATACAAAGCGAGTCCATGGATAGGCCAAGGGATCTAGTTTTTTTCCTCAGTAGCAGGATGCCAATTTAAAAAATTTGATTCTGGTAGCATTTGCTAAATGAGGCTAAAGGAACCAGAATTGTAGCCAGTACCCAATACTTGTAAGCCATGCCTGAGATTCCAACAGACCCTGACCGGTTTCAAAACACAGAACTGCATACAGAACACATCTCTGCATCTCCAAAATTTTCTGAAGGAATTTGGATTGAATTCGTTCTAGGGAATAGTTGACAGCACCAATCCATAATGGTGTTTCGTACAACACAAGTGCACTTATTTTAAAAACTTTTAATGCAGCAGGAACGTGTTGGTTTCTATTGTTAGAAAATAAATGTGTAATGGCTAGGGATTTAGCTGTATTTATTCCTAACCTACAGTGATAAGTCCAAGATGCATTATATTGGAAATGTATGTGTAGGTATTTAAAATGCTTGACCTGTTCTGTTCTATTGCCATTTATTCCCCAATTACAGGGTTTCCAGATTTTTGAAAAGACAAGGATTTTTTATTTCTCATAGTTCAATTCCAATCTATTTCTCATGCAGTACTCAGAGCAGTGATTGAGTAAGCGTTTTAAACCCACTTGCGAAGAGGACAGCAAAACTGTGTCGTCAGGATAGGAGCACATCACATCAGTTTATAATAGTTTAAAATGCATATTTTATGCATGCAAACCAGTGTTTCCCCCAGCATATATCAGTCAATAAAATTTCAGTTTGTTCCTTTTCTCTTTTTTCTTGTCTGTCTCTTTCTCAAGGAGAGCTCATTTGAGGTTTCTGTCATGTGGGAAACCATGCAAAATAATTCCGTCCTTTTTAAGGGATCAAACTTTGTAGGAAAAAAATTCTATTTTGTGTAGGTTAACTCTTATTTTAACACCAGGCTTTGAGAAAAACACAAAATGCACAATTGTATTTACTGTTCTGTTTTTTAAATGTAGGGACGTTGCTACAGTGGAGAGTGCAAATCAAGAGATAATCAATGCAAATACATTTGGGGACCAAGTATGTTGGATTTAAGTATTCTTTATTCCCATGCATTTCTTTCTGTCTTTGTGTTACTAGCTTTGCAGTCACTAGGGTTTTCAGTTGAAATTGCACTGCACAGGAGTAGAAAGGTATAGAGATTAAAGGGAAAAATACTCATAAGTATATATGTTTTTAGCTTTATTAGGCATTTAGCCATGGAAATATGGTGATACAACCTGTGATTGGAGACAGGTCTATGTGTAATATTTCTTAGAATCTTACAAATGTATTTGAGGTCAGAAATAGAAACAGAGCCAGTATGGTGTAGTGGTTAAGAGTGGGGACTCTATAATTTGGAAGGGACCAGGTTTGATTCTCCACTCCTCATGAAGTCTGATGGGTGACCTTGGGCCAGTCATAGTTCTTCCTCTGAGCCGGAGGACATCTTGTATGTGATTCCCACTTTCCAATTGGGGAGGCAGGAACAATTCTTTCCTCTTCCTGTTGGGTATGGGATCACCCTCTCTTCCTCAGTTCTTTTTCTCTCTTGAGGGGAAGAGCAGCTAGCTAAATTGCCTGCACTATTTCATTGTTCTTTCTGTTCTCTAATCTTAAATCTTTTCTCTCTCTTATCCACATAACTCTGCTCTGATCTTTTGTATTTTCTGTTGCTTTTTTCATCAGTCTTGCATCTATTTCTCACCTGAGAGCAGAAGCATACGCATGCCTTTTGGTCATGTGGGGGGGCTGGACCAAACAGCCTGTGCCCCAGCTGCACACCACCAAGCCACGCCCCCCACACCTCCCTGCAGATTGGCTTTTGAAAACACGGAGGCTGGGGGTGGGGCTTGGGGAGTGGCCCTGCCCCAGAGCCCCACCCCTGGCCTGTATGGAGGTAGGGGCGTGGCCCTGCTCCCCCTCGATGCTTTCAAAAGCCGACTTTCAAAAGCTCTGGCGAAAGCCCGCCTGCATGGAGGCTGGAGGGCTTGGGGGCGGGGCTCGGTGTGGGGCCACACCCTGAGCCCCGCCCCTGGGCACATGGGGTGGGGGCGCCTGGAGAAGGAGTTGTCTCCAGGCGTCATTTCACCCCAATACACCTCTGCTTGAGGGCGAAGGTCTAGAGAAGGAGCTCCAGCTCAAAAACAGAGCCGGATAACCTTTATGCTTTCCTGGTTTTTAGAATGCCATCTTCTGTAATGTTTTATTGCACAAGACTCTAAACTTGTTCCTTTGAACTCATGAATCCATGTTAATAGCGGATGTGTACTTATGCCAAAGGTAGAATTAAAAGTGTTGATATCTGAAGTGGTTCTACAATCTTGTTAAATTAGCAAATAACATTAGCATATGTTGTAGCCACATAGACCCTTTTTCATTAAAAAAAAGGCGTTTTCCTAATGTTTTCTAGGCAACAGGCAAGGCAAGGCATATCAAATAGAAATAAGCTCAGAAAACACTAAGTCATCCAAGTAGATTGGAGAGAGGGTTCAAAATACACAATTTTAAATGTATGTTTGCAGTATAAGTCGGAACAGAATTGGCTTGATCGAGAGGATTTCCAGAAATGTGATTGCCAACTATTATTCAAGCACAAGCATAACAGGGCCGGATCTCCCACTGTTCTTTCTGCCCCTTCTTATCTTGGAACAAAATTCCTAAGTACCATTTCTGTGATAAAAAATTTTCATGTTTACCCAACATGTTTATATACAGTAGCAAATCAAAGCCAATTCCAGATTACTAACGAACAAGCAAAGGATGTTAACTTAGTAAACTGTAGTCTGAGAATTAGCACTAGGGAATAGCAACAATTCATATTATTTTGAATATAGTCTAATGAGAGAAGACTTTACTTGGTTGATTTGATTAATAAAAATTAACTTTTTAATTTACTTCACTAGAGGCTTCAGGGTCTCATAAACACTGTTATGAGAAGCTTAACACGGAAGGTACTGTGAAAGGAAACTGTGGAAAGGATGGAGACAGGTGGATTCCATGCAACAAACAGTAAGTTTACCTTTGTAGAATTGTTGTATTAGGGATGATTGTATTAGGAATGATTAGGAATTCCTTACATTCGTCAGTGCAATCCTGTGCGAGCTCTAAGCCTGTTAAATCTATGTACGATTGCATGTTTAGAACCCTATCCAAAGGGGTGTTAGATTTTGTTTAGAGTCATGAATCTGCCCAGTAGTGTGTGTGAGTGCAGTTTATAGAAACTTCCCAAGAGATAAATGTAAAAAGTAAAACTTACATTTATTCAAGCATCTCCAGTTCACAGCTTTGTTCCAGGAAAAAGGTAGATAGAAAGAAACCCTAGTCTAAAGAGATTACTTTACCTACAACAAGTGGGCACAACTAACGCACCATCACGTGTGTGCAGGTGAGAGGATGCTACAGTGGGAAAGCCCCACTGAGCAGGCTGCCACTGACCATGCACTCGGGTCAGAGGCTAGAACAGAAGTGAAACCAGCATGAGGAAGAAAGGAAGTTAGTGGGCGGTCTCCTGGCCCAGACAAGGAGGGCAAACAAGAGAGGCAACATCACAGTTAGAGTGAGATACACAGCACCCCCCAGTGTCCAGGCATGCAGAAGTCGCTTATTCCAACAAGGGCCCCCCCTCAAATCCGCTTGTGTGGCACGGGGCACCACACCAGTGTCCCTTTAAGGCGGCATAAGTCAGTTGAGACCCATAGAAACTTCTTGGCGGTGAGGAAGCTCTTTGACTTTTCAAGCCTCCCCACACCACTGGGAAGCCTCTTTGGGGACAGCAGCTGGTGCAGCACTGGAGCCAGGCACACGGCTCTTGGATGGGGCTGCCCGCCTTCTAGATTACCAAAACATTTTGCAGGTGGTAAAACTTGCCTAGTTTCTGTTTTCTCAGAGGCCAGATCAGATGTTATATCACGTCCTTCGACAGATCACTGGGCCTCCTTCCACTTCCTCTTGTGGCTCTTCATTTCATAGCATTATCATCAGAATCCTAGGAATGACAGACATAAGTGGAGAATATTTCCTTGTGACTTTCTTTTCCCTCTAAAGAATTTGGACTGGTTTGCCTGCCAGCAGCGCCCTGTGTATTGTAGTGCAGTATATTAACTTCCTATCCTATATGCTCTGCATTTCAGTCTCTAGTTTAAGGTACATCATGCTATATTAGATGAGCTGTAAAATTACTTGAAGTTTCTACTTGTTTGAGAACTGCAGTGCATGGCCCATAATTTGTTCTTATTTTATTCAGTTTACACCTGCTTTCCCCCAACACTGTGTTGAGCGCAGGGCAGCTAACTTCCATATTCTTCTGCCCTCATCATTCACTTAAATTAAATTCCTACCTGGTATATAGTCTATACTGTTTTGTTGTAGTTCTTCCCACTTTCAGGAAATGTTTTGTTAGTTCGCATTACTTTGGCTTCTGTGCTGGCTTTCCCAGAGAATGTGAGAAAAGAGTTGTTTTGGAGCTTAGCCACCCCCCCCCCCCCCCCGCACGGTCGGGGATAGGAAAAGATACAACCACCTGGCTGTTTACCCCCATGGGCCAACGGACACATCCTGTTCTCCCTTGCGAGTAATCCAGCAGGTCAGGCTAGTTATCTACGAGGGTGTTAAACCATAAACATCAATGGAAAGAGAAAGGAAAGATCCATTACTTATTCCAGGCTGGTTACAACCTATTTATCTTGCATTGACGTGGAAGTAGACATTGTTGCAAAAACCCATCAAGCTAGGAATGCCCCTCAATTACCAGGCTCCATTCCTGACAAATCCTCTTCATTCATGTATTGTCGAAGTCTTTCACGGCCGGATTCAACTAGTTGTTGTGGGTTTTCCGGGCTGTGTGGCCGTGATCTGGTGGATCTTGTTCGTAACGTTCCACCTGCATCTGTGGCTGGCATCTTCAGAGGTGTATCACAGAGGGAAGTCTGTTACAGAACAAGATCTAGCAGACCACAGCCACACAGCCTGGAAATCCCACAACAACCTCTTCATTAAAATCATTTGAACTTCATCCACTGTAGACTAATTTTTTTTAAACTGTGAAGACCTTTTTCATCATTATAATCTTTTGCCTCAACATTTGCCACTTGACCCTTTCTTGGCTTTTATTTTTCAGTGATGTGTTCTGTGGATTATTGCTTTGTGCAAATCTTGACGGAGCTCCACGAATTGGTCACCTTCAGGGAGAAATTACACCAACTTCTTTTTTCCACCAAGGTGTAGTAGTTAACTGCAGGTGTGTAGTAACCTTTTCACTGTGTGTCAAAAGCCATTGTCTAGCATTCTTATTCAAAGAATTAAGATGTATTTTAGAAGGTAACCTTTTAAGAACTAAAATGAGAGTTAGGCTTGATAAAATTGGCAAGTGGCTTTTCATTCTGTAACGTTTTAGCACACAGGTGTCAAACTTGTGGCCCTCCAGATGTTATGGACTACAGTTCATCTGGGATGATGGAAACTGTAGTCCATAACATCTGGAGGGCCACAAGTTTGACATCTCTGTATTAGCAAGTGCAGTACATGAGATGGGAATTTTTTTGCAGGTGTTGTTGAAGCAGAACAACCTAAGGGAAAGAAAGAATAGATAAGACATTGCACAATTAAAAATACTGGACCAAAAATACTTTTCATAGTTTCAGTTACAGCACTACATTTGGCACACACATTTTTGCACATCCCAAAACATAAAGCCAGAGGGGCCATGATTGTTTTCAGGGTGGGAAGGAGAGACATGGAAGTAGGAAAGAGGAAATAGTGGTGAAGGGCAAGTCCTTACAGGTCCACTGCTGATTAGGTCAGTAATCCGTGGCAGTCATTGGGGTGACGGATGGTTTTGCCGTTAACTTTAGAATTGGCAGCGTTCTTTAACCTGTTCAGTATTACATAACATAAATAATTACAGAACAATTATATTTAAAATATAAATAATTTTCCCAATCAGCAAACGGGTATATAGATACAGTAGATGGAATAACTTGTATAACTTCAGTGCCTGTCTCTCATAGTAGATGAAATCATAAATATTAAGGCAGCGACACATCTTTCGTGGCATCACAATTACTGTAACAGAAGTTTTGACGCTTCCTCTTGCAGCGGTTCTCATGTACTTTTAGATGACGATACGGACTTGGGTTATGTGGAAGACGGGGCTCCCTGTGGTCCTCATATGATGTGCATGGACAGAAGGTGCCTATCCATCCAGTCCTTGAACATAAGCAGCTGCCCTATCGGGGTTAATGGAAAAGTTTGTTCAGGGCATGGGGTAAGTCCCATATTCCTAACATCTACCTGTATTTTCAGCTCGAAGAGAAAACGGGTTGGATCCGGTGCCCCATTTCTGCAGGCACGGGGACTTCGTCTGCCTGTGGAACACAGTTTTATGGAAGGATCCATAGCTCAGAAGGAGAGAAAACTGCCTGCCATGCAGAAGGTCCCAGGCTCAGTCCCCAGCATCTCAAGTTACAAGGGCCAGGGTGTAGGGGATGTGAAGGACCTCTACCAGAGGTGTATCTTGGGAAAACGTAGCCCGGTGCAAAAGCTGAGCCCCCCCCCCCCGCCCCGGCGGCTTCCCTCCCCCACCACGACCTTGCCAGAGAGAGAAATCTCTGTGTCTTGAAGTCAGTAAATAGACCTGGGGTGGGGAGGAGGAGGGGTGTGGGGGGCGCCCCCCATGTGACTAAATGGACGCAGCCCAGGGACATTTGACTCCATATGTCCCCCTGGGCGGTACGCCCCTGGCCTCTGCCTGAGACTCTGGAGAGTCTGAGTAGACCACAGACCTTAACAGACCAATGCTCTGATTCAGTATAAGGCATGTTCATGTTCATCTCCTCCACCTGTGGCAGCCTGAACTGCCCTCCCCATCCTACATCTGGAGGGTCCCCTCTCCCCCAGAATCAAGATTTCTAGACTCATCTTGAGCTGCTGCAGGAGGGAGGAACTGCAGAAATTCCACTTTGTGGAACGCCCTTGTGCCCATGGAAACACTACACTGGATCCTACCAGTGGTGGGGTAATGTTTCTCATCACTGGCCCCTGTGCCAATTTACAATGAATGAAATTTGGTCAAGAAACTGGGTTTCTCAAAGCATCCTTTATTCTAAGCAAGAAACTCTTTCTTTCTCTCCCTTTTTATTTGTTTGTCTTCAGGCATGCACACACTGCATTTTTGTTGTTATTTTGGTTGGTTTTAAACCATGCTACGTGGTTTTGGAGGGTGGGTTTTGCTGTGGACCGATGCCACTACCTGTGCCTGTTCTCTGTCTTAGAAAGTACCTGAGTGGTACAGAGTTTGAGTAATTTTTCCTGTTTCTGGTCATTTTCTGCGAACCTGCTGGGCTGAATCTCACCACCATTTTCAGTTAGCCCCCTTTCGCACAGCAAATGGCAAACAGGTTGCAGTCAAGACAAAGGAACCCATTTTCCTGTTTTCGTGTTCACATGCATCAGTGTAGTCAGTGCTTGGAGCCCATGGAAACAGTGTGGGTTGCTGTAGCCCCTTCACACGGAGATGTGTCTATTTAAAAAGAAATTACTTCCCACCCATGGGTACACAGGCATGCACAAATGAACCCCGACAGCCATGCTGATGTCCCACATAAAACCAGCTGCACTTGCGTAGCTACGCAGATGCAAGCTGCATAATCTTTTAAAAAGGAAAAGGGAGAAAAATAAAGTGCCTCCTAAAGTAAAGGGTAAAGTTTCCCCTTCAGTCGTGTCCGACCCTGGGGTACCACTGCAAGCAGTGATTTCATAGCCGTTTTTGTGAGGTAGTTTGCCATTGCTTTCCCCGGCTATTCTTTACCCCCTAGCTATGTGCTAGGTACTCATTTACCGACCAAGGAATGGATGGATGGCTGAGTTGACCATGAGCCAGCTGCCAGGATATCTGACCCACAGGGGGCTCGAACTCCTGGCCGTGTGAGTTGCAGTGCAAGCACTTAACCACTACGCCACGCGGCTCCTAAAAAAGTGCCTCCTGCCTGGCCGCAAACGGCTGCAACCCGGGATTTTTTAAAAGACTCGCTTGTTCAGCGGTTTAAAAAAAACGGGTTGGGGGAAATAACCTGGGGCAGACTCGTTTGGGGGGGGGGGGTGGAATCTGTGTGAAGTGCCCCCCCAAAGGGTTTTTTTTTGCATCCTACACCCGTGTTTATTGGCCAGCACGGAAGGGGCCTAAATCTCACCTAATTCCCCTTCCTATTAAAGCCTTCATTCCACATGATATTTGTCAACATAGGTCCCATCGTCTTCAGGTAGACCTTTCTGGTGAGCAAAGGGACCTTTTTTACCAGTAGGAATGGTGATTGAATCTAACTGAGTCCCCAATTCTTAATTCAAGTTTACTTCCAAGCTGCTTTTCCTGTGGTGGGGGTGGGGGTGGGGGGCGGGGAGGGGAGGGGATAAAAAGTTGCATCTCGTTTTTTGAGCTTGGTGGAAGAAATACCTTTTGGACATGTATAAATATTCAACAACTTCCCTGTCAGTGTTAAGCCATTGCAAAAAAAAAAAAAATTCTGGTATTCTCATTTTTAAAGTATGCCTTCCTCTGGCAGAGGTTAAACTCCATTTTTGTAAAAAGTGTACAAATCAATGCTTATATGTAAAGGCAGCTCCTGGAGATGCTGCTTATGTATCAAGATGAAATTCCAGTTCTTTCTCGTGCTGACTATAGCATGCTCCAGTCTGGTAATGTACATACGGTATCAGTGTGAATGCTCCAGAGCCTCTCTCTGCTCAAATCACTTCTGTTTTGAATTGTGTCCAGATCCAGTTCTAGCATGAAGGAATGTGACTGAGCTCCTCTGAAGACATACATGCACGTGTCTGAGAGCATCCTTTGTTGGTTTCAAAATATATGTTGTTTTGAGTATAGCCGTCCTTATTCTGTTTCGTAATTGTCAACTGTGAATTTGAGTGTACTTTTTAAATTAACCCATGCTGACAACTTCTTTTAGGTATGCAGTAACGAAGCTACCTGCATTTGTAATAATACCTGGGCAGGTATGGATTGTAGCATGCCTGATGCTAGAAGAAAAGAAGAAGTAGAAGCACCAAATGGACCAAAGGGTTTGTGTGATTTCAGTTTTTAAGATTTATATGTGTAATATATGGCACTGGGCAGGAAGATTTGAATGAAAGCCCCTGAAAATAAGAAGACTGTACACTCTCTGCTCTAGTCTTTCTGGACAGTTGTAAATATTGCTCCAAAGACCCTTCAGAGGAAATCATCATTATAAAACCTTTTTTCTTTCTTAGTTGTTTTGCTTTAATAACAACACCCTGAAAACTGTGTTTTAGTACAACTAACATCTGTTGGTAATCATCCCCACAGTGTGGCTAGTTAACCCTCCTAGCGTAGTTGCTGGTTTTCCATTCGGATTTCTAATTAGCACAAATCAAAAATCATGGCTTTAGATTTGCTATAACATCCCAGAAGAATTTGAGACCCTGGCTGTATTGTCTAGCTGTGCTCAGGAGCAGTTCTCGTTTATTTCGTAGAACCTCTTGAAAAAATTTGTGCCTCTTGTCTTCAGTTTATTATCTTTCATTTGTGAAGAAAACTCGCAGAACCCCAAAAAGTACTTTTAATTTTTTTTTGAAAAATTATATGCTTGGTAGATTTTTTTTAAAATGTAACCGTTGCAGTTTTAATGGGCTTAAATATATTGAAAAAACACAAAGGCCAGTTATTTGCCCCAAAACTGATGCTTCGGGGAAAGTGGGATTTTTAGCATTTGTACACCTCCCAAGACTTCCCGTCTTTCTCACATCTGCTTTTGCTGTGAAGCTTTGGGGGAAATTGCATCATTCCTGGATGACTGCAGCGTGGGTGGGGAAGTTTGTATCATTCTAGTTCAGTGATGGCGAACCTATGGCACGGGTGCCAGAGGTGGCACTCGGAGCCCTCTCTGTGGGCACGTACACACATAGTTCATCTTGTGGGGGGTGGGCACGTACACACATCTAGACTGGCCTGGGCCACTGAGCATGACGTGCGTGCACCGCAGTGAGTAGGGAGGACTTGGCTAGCGGGCCTGGTGCCTGTGCTCCAGGTGGCTGCTGCCCGAGGGGAGGAGCACAGAGGAGGCAGAGATGCTAGAGAGGCACAGAGCAGTGTGTGTGGGACTTGCTGGAGGCTAGAGCAGGCTGGCCCCTACTCGTGCGGGTGGGGTGGAGGAAGAGGGAGCCAACCAGTTTTTTCTAAACTAAAATCTCAGTATTCAGGTTAAATTGCCAGGTTGGCACTTTGTGATAAATAAGTGGGGTTTGGGTTGCAATTTAGGCACTCGGTTTCAAAAAGGTTCGCCATCACTGTTCTAGTTAGTACCACCCATGCTTCATCCATTGTCCCTGCAGCAGATGTTTCCTCCCCTCAGGGGCTTTTAAAATGGGTAATTGAATGTCATTATGATGTAATAATCTATGTATCAGGTTCAGTGAACTCCTTGCTTTCGTTTTTCAAAAAGAATATCTTTAGCCCCTTTCCTCTTATATCTCCACAGTGAGAGGTTATTTTAAAAAAATGAAAACTGGGAATTCGGAGAACCTGATACAGTAATCAGTAAATTGTTACATTTACTGATATTCAGTTGCCAGCTTTTCAGGAAAACAAAAACTGGGAAAAAAACTTGAGTAGTATGCAAGCGGGTGGTTACTACTGGGGAACTGGAGCAGGTAGGACAGAGAATCCAACTATGTGAGCACCTATTGCTGCCCTGCTGTATCAGCAGCTGCAATATCAACAGGGAACCTACACAGGACGGTCCCCATGTGGAAAATGTGAGCGTTTCAAGTTGGTGTTTTGCCTCTACCGAAGGGTTTCTGCAGATGAAAGAATATCTGCCCACAGAAGATGACTTTCCTGCCCCCTCCCCTGTTTCTGGGGTTCATGGGACATTTTGAACTTTAACAGGAGAGGGAAGATGAGAAAGTCGTGCCCCGTGGGCGAAAAACCTTTGCACAATCACTTTGGGCATTCAAGCAAATGTTCCTGAGGGCCAAAGTACATATTGGTTTGTTTAGCAAGTTAGGATGAATCTCCCTGGTCCCACCTGGCTTTCCCTACAGTCACGCAGCATCTGCTGGGTAAGGCATGATTTTTAAAGTCCACTGGAGCCCGATTCTGCACGGAACTGCAGCACGGAGGGACGAGGGGATCCCACCTTCCCCGCCATGTTTTTTCCTGTGCTTAAACATCCCTTACAAGGGAACTATTCACATATGTTTGGAGCCGCACATGGAGTATTCTGAGCAGGCACAGCTCCAGTGATGCAAGTGACTTCCTACAAAGGCCATTTTGGCTGAGAAAAGTAGTGTAGAGGAGAAGGCAAGAGCACCTCCTTTTCTCCTGTCATAATTCTGAGCAAAATTGGTCTCCTGGGGACTTCAAAAATCATGCCTTTCCTGGCAGCTACTGTGTGACTTGCAGGGAAAATGAGCTGAATCCGGGGATGCATACATGCAGCGTGCTCCACTTTGTACCATCTAACTAATGGAGTGAAGAAGGAAAATGGTAATGAAACTTATTAAGATAATTGTACTGTAATACCTCCTGTAGCACTGTGGGTACATTCTGGAAACAGATAGCTGTATGGAGCAGCATTATCGGAGGTAATTACAGCACAGTTCTAATGGAGAAGTGACATGGAATAGCAGCTTAACAGGGGCAGCCTCGCCCAGCCAGAATCAGGAGCGCTGGAACAAAACAGCACTATCGTTGTACAAGGTTTTCCGGTACTAAAAGTGTTAAATATTAGTCAGAGTTTCAAGAAGAGGAAAGTTAGGGGTGGTAGAGCAGTTGTTCAGAGCTCTAAAGATGCTTATGGATTGTTATAGCAAAGGAACCCCTGGCCCTTTCCCCACTTACCGTTCCCCACTCCCCAAATAGCGCGTGGTCCAGTGGCGCTCCCCACGAGTCCGGGCGGCAACAACGCAGCCGCCCCAACTCTGATGCTCTCATGTCCCCTCAGCGCGCGTCATTTCTGGCGCTGGAGAAACGGCACTTTCTGACTGCCCCGCGGTGGGGAACACGACCCCGCGGCAGAAATCACTCGCGCTGAGAGTAGCGCGCCGCAAATGGTAAGTGGGGAAAGGCCCCCTGTCTTCCCAAGGGTAAATGGGACCTCTCTCTGGGTGGTCAGTAGCACAAGAGTTTGGCACTTCTCAGGGACTCTAGGCCAGGGGTGTCCAACTCTGGCGCTTCAGATGTTCATGGACTACAATTCCCATCCACCCCTGCTGGCATGGCCAATTGGCCCTGGGAATTGTAGTCCATGAACATCTGAAGCGCCAGAGTTGGACATGTCTGCTCTAGCCCTTTATTTGGAAGAGGGACTTTACCAGTGTTCCAAAACTGAAGACAAGTTACACCAAGACTAGGCTTCCCTGATTCTCACAGATTTATTTCTAAAACATTCTCAAAAGGAATGTAAAGCAATGCATTGGAACCCTCTGGTGGGCTGGGATAAGGAATGTGCAGAAGATTATAAGGTGAACTTTAGAAACTCCTTTGGCACTTCCGCACGTACAAAATAATGCACTTTCAATCCACTTTAAATGCACTTTGCAGCTGGATTTTACTGTGCGCAATAGCAAAATCCACTTGCAAACAATTGTGAAAGTGGATGGGAAGTGCATTATTCTGCATGTGCGAAAGTGCCCCTGGACTTTGGGCTGAGGAGGGTGAAGCATATGGAGTGGATATGCTGAAGGGAAATGGGACTGTTGTGGCGGAACTATACAGTGTCCAACTGGGAGGAGGTTAAGGCCGGGTTCCAAAGGAGAGGGATGTGTTTTGTGCATGGAAGTGAACCATTGGGCTGCAGCAGCTCTTGTTTTTCATCACAGCTTCCCTGTCACTAAGTAGACAGTAGATGTCATCTGTATTTTAGTGCAGAAAGTATATTGACCCAAAGGAAAAAGTACCAGTTTCAAACAATAAAGATTGTGTAAGGACTTTGCACTTGAGTAACTCCCGTTTTGCGAGACACCTTGTAAGATAATTATACCATGAATATTGCACTGGGAGAGAAAAGATGAAAGGAAGGACTTAAAAAAATTTTTTTTTGAGAATCAACAGAAGCCCAGTGATTAACAGAGTGCATCACACTAAACACAGGACCCTGGCTGTATAACGAAGTACAACTTTGAACAAGTACAATATTTATGTGGATCAGTGAAGTGCATACAGCCGCAGCAAAACCGGCAAACAACAGAAGCCTTTCCCAATTAACAATAAGTAAGTCTCTGTATACGAAAGGCGAAGTATTCTGATGGGTGTTGTTATAATGGAATCCAAGAGACTCTGGAATAATGTTATAAAAAACCCTAAGCGCTTAGAGTTGGCTGTTGTGCCTGCAAGAAATGGAGCATACTTTGGCAAATTCATAAGATTGTTCCAGGATTTGAGATGGGCGTAGTGATAAACACTTGCTGAAGAAGTGAACATTGACTCCATGAAATTGTTCTAAAATCTCTTGGATTGGATTCTTTTGTAATACTTCAGACTAATGTGCTTTCCCTGTATAGAGACTTATTGTTTTTTGGGAAAGGCTTATTGTAACTGGGTCACTTATATTCAAGGCGAGGGAGAGATATTAACCCACCACTAGCCACCAATTGTAACGGGACGGGTGGCCGGCAATCAAGGTTCCCACTAAACTGACCAGTGGGGTTTCCTTTGCCACCGAAATTATCCCAGGCTAGTGTTCAGGGATCTACTTTTTATTCTGCTGCCACCATAAAAGAGAAGGAACTAGGAATCCCAAAAACTGCTGCTGGCTGCCAAATATATAAAGGATCCCACCTCACACTTGCTCTTTGTCTGAGGAGAATGTCCTTCAGAGTCCCATATACAAAAAACGGAGGGAACTCAAAATTGGCTGGGATTCTAGTCTCTCAGACAGGCATTCTTCAACCTCTCACTCACAAATGCAGGCTGGCACGAGGGTAACTTGAACACAACGAATGAAATTTATTTAAAAAAACAAAATAAAGACTTCTTAAACTGGCTCAGAGAGGTACTAACGCTTGATGGTTTCAGAGAGGTTCTTTTCACTTAAAAGTTACAGAGCTTCAGTTGTTATCTATCTGAGCTGGACCAGAATTCCCTTTCACCAATGACAGAGCGGAGAGACTGCATTCCACAGACTCTGCTCTCAATTCAACACGAACTGTTCTCTTCAGAACTTCCCACGAAGAACTGTCTGACAGGCTCTCTCTGTCTTTCTGTTTATCTAGCAGCGTTTTAGAGCCCCTTTACATTGGCCAGGGGCAACAGTGCCTTCCATAGACCAATCACTTTGCTTTTATTCAAATTAGGGCCTGCTGCCTTACTTTTACTGTCACCCAGGCCTCTTTAAGCAGGCCTGCTTCACACCAGCCCTTCAGGGTGGGGCAAGTCCACTACACTTGTGCTGTTTATCGGCTTTGCTGTGTCTGTATGCAGTTTACTGATTCACATAAATATTGTCAGTGGCATATCTAGTGGGACAGAGGGGGAAGATGACCCAGGCGCCACTTTGAAAAGTCACATGGACGCATTCGACTGGTTCCCCTCCTCTCCCCTCCAGGAACAGGCAGGGCCCGATGGGGCAGCAAGGTGCCCTCCTTCTTGGCCCTCCCCCCTAGGCCCAGTGGGAGTGAGGCAGCAGCAGAAAGAAACAGGCTGCTGCATTGCTTCCCATCCCGTGTGCCAAACTGCCCATGCCTGCTCACCTAGCTCATCCTGGCAGCTTCAAGGGTCCCCTGGTTCAGCTTAATGCCCAGCCCAGTGGTTCTCTGGGGGCGGGTGGGGGGGTGGCTGGGGGGAGCACAGTGCCTGGGTTAGCCCTGGCAGTTTTAAGTAGGTATATCCCTGAATATGTTACTTGTTCATAGTTGTACTTTATTATACAGCCAGGGTCTTGCATTTGTGTTGTGGGGGCGCAGCTGGAGAGGGTGCAGTCAGTGTCCAGGTTTGCCCGGTGTTGTGGGGGTGCAGCTGGGGGAACACAGTACCTGGGTTAGCCCTGAGCGCTATTTTAAATAGGTGTGCCCCTGAATATTCTACTTGGTCACAATTGTACTCAATTAAACAGCCAGGAACTTGTGTTTGTTTTGGGGGGGCACAGTGGGGGGGGGGCGGTGCCCAAATTAGCCCAGTGCCCAGTGTTGTGGGGGCGCATGGTACCTGGATTAGTTCTGGGTACTATTTTAAGTCGGTATGCCCCAGAATATTGTACTTGTTCATAGTTGCACTTTATTATACAGCCAAGGCAGCAATTCCCAACCAGGGTTCTGTGGTACCCTGGGGTGCCGTGAGCATGTCCCAGGGGTACCGCGGCAACACTACCAGCCCCCCTCGCTTTTGTGGTGTCTCCCACCGGCGCCAGCAAGGACATGGAGCTGGCCCAGGAGGCAGGGCCTGACGCAAAGTCAGCAGCCAATTCCTGCACCCCCCAGTCCTTCCCTTCACCCTGGGAGGGGAAGGTGGGGGGGCAAGCAGGGGCACTGGGAGGGGAAGGTGGGGGATGGCAGGGGTACCATGAGCTATGAAGAGTGAGGTCAAGGGTACCGTGATGTCGAAAAGGTTGGGAAACACTGAGCCAAGGTCTTGCGTTTGTGTTGTGGGGGCACAGCTGGGGGGGCACAGTGCCTGGGTTAGCCCGGTGTTGTGGGGGCGTGGTACGTGGATTAGCCCTGGACACTGTTTTAAGTAGGCATGCTTCTGAATATTGTATTTGTTCACAGTTGTACTTTATTATACAGCGGGGTGGGGGTGGGTGGTGCCCAGATTAGCCCTATGCACTGTTTTAAGTAGGTATACCTCTGAATATTGTTCTTGTTCACAGCTGTACTTTATGATACAGCCAGGGTCTTGCATTTTTGTTGTGTATTCTGTTGATTGCTGCTGTGTGTACACTTGACCCATTCATTTGGATTGAGAGCTGAAGGCCAGCCAGGGAACAGAAGGGAGGAAATAACACCCTCTCTCTCAGCAACACCCTGGCAAGGACGGGCCTGGTCTTGGTTTACAAAACATTGCTCTGTCTATCTCTCTCTCTAAGCGAATTTTTAAATTGGTACTTATCCCACATTTACATTCAGGTAAATATAGTCTCCTTTAAATCCATATTTCTGAAGCTGAACTGAGTGATTTGTACAATGAATTATGAAAGCATGGAGTGAGGTGCCATTTAATTTTTCTTTTCAGAAATCTTCCGTGTGTACGTAATAACTCTTTTTAAAAAATCTTCCCTTTTCCCTCCACACAGTGAGCATGGCCACTAACAGGCTTATAGGTGCAGTGGCAGGGACCATTCTGGCTCTGGGGGTGATTTTTGGAGGCACAGGGTGGGGAATAGAGTAAGCATTTTTCTTAGTTTAAGAGTTTTATGTTTGGTGCCTAGTGTGTGAGGTAACTGTACGCATCTGAGCCCTTTGTGTACTACCCCATTAGCTTTGTGTTATGTTGTGACTGTATTTGTCATGTGATTTGAATGTGTCCGTGTCATGTGATTTGCTCATGCAGTGTTTTAACCCTCTCCTGTCTGGGACAATGTGGGGCATAAAACAAATGTGTGTGAATTTTATATCATTGCAAATAATACGATTTACAAATAACAAAACTGTTTGTTTTTAGCTCTCTAAATTACAAAAAAAAATTAAATTTTTACAGTGAAGTGTTCTCCAGCTGATAACTTGGACTGCTTCATATAATTTGGTTTATGGCCATTAACGGGGCATTCCATGTAATCGTGGGTAAAATATATAAACTGAACAATTAAAAAAGCTCGCCTTGAAAACAACAGCATTTGCATAATTTTTATTTTAACAATGTTTGACTTTTGTTTTTCTAGGATGTTCAGTTCCCTTAGAGAATAGTTTCAGTATTGTTCAATGAAAGATTTATGCTGCAGTCCACCCCTAGGGAATGTGCTCATTTGTGTCCGAACACATATCTGGATGTGTCTCTTCATTGGCATCACACTTTTCAGGTCCTCTTGATCTGACTCGATGCATCTTTTGATGAGCCGTTCCCAACTAGAGCCGGACTATAAGCCTAAATATTAAGCCTTTGTATAGCTTTGTGAATAACGGTTAGAATTTTAGCTAGCCCACCAGCGCAATCCTAAATAGAGTTACATACTTCTAAGTTTGACTTCAATGCGTTTAGAGGGGTATAATTCTGTTTAGGATTTCACTATCTGTGTGCTAACAGGTGGAGTTTTACTTACATTTACACCCCTACTAAATGCGTTAATGTCAAGCTTAGAAAGGCTGCAACTGTTTAAAGTTGCACTGAAACTGAGATCTATGCCATCTCTTCACGGACCTAGAGTAATCATAGGATAAAGGCATTACTTATAAGAATATATTGTAGACCTTGTTTTGATTTCCTTTGGGATGTGTTTAGAGTTTTTTTTTTGGGGGGGGGTTGTTTATTCCCTTTCTTCCCTTCTTTAACGATGAGTTGGTTTGGGTGGGAATTTGTTTATAGTGTCAAGAAATGGTTTTTCTATCAATCAGTAATCCTAGTAATTTCACAGTATGCCAAGATACAGTTTGGCAGACTGGATTATGTAAAAGTAAGAAGTGGCAATGGCACAGCATTGGCCTGTTTGAAATGTTACATAGTTCATGTTGCCCTAGTAACAGAGACTTATTTTATTTTTTGTTATTTTTTACTAGAAATAACTACATCCATGATTTTTCACAATGTATGTTCTTTACACAATATGTAATCTGTATCCCATTAAAGTTATTAGCCCATATTAAGCCAGATTTTGGGATCTGTGCTGCTACAGAAAGTGCGTTGCTTGCTCAAATTAGGGCGGAATTTGTATCACATTTCTTTTATAAAGACCAACTAAAGTGTAAAAAAATTAAGCAAGTTTTTAAGTTCATCAGAACATCAGGCAAGATGTTAAAGGAAATGAAAGAAGGAAGTAGAGAAAAAAATGTTGAGCATGATAAGAGTCCAAATCCTCACTTTATAAAAATTTAAAATATAACAGGCAAAGTCAAACAGACTTAATTGGGGTAGGCTGCATTTTGTGTAGGTGGAACTCAAGGCTATAAACCATCAGTGAATTCCCTCTTTGAAAATATGGAAAGTGACAATTATTTGGATCTGCCTGTAGTGTCACCAGTAATTCATAGTCCTTTGAAAGGCAGAGTGGAAAGCTAATTTACATTAGATAAAGGGTCTAGTTAGATACTGCAATGTGGTTTTGGAGGCACCATGTTGATTTCTTCATAGGAGAAGTCCTATTATTTGTGGGTAGAAAGTCCTCTTCCCCTGGTTCTCAAATCCTCCTCTGGACAGCTGAATTTTGTATTCCTCAAATGAAATCCAGTTGGTTAATCAAGTTTATCTGGAATTTTTAAACACATAAGAAACTGTAGCATTTGAAAATTAATTCCTTCACAAGAGAGATTGTTCCCTTCTCCAAAAGTAACAGAATTTGCTGTACTAAGCATGTGTGCACAGGTACATTGAGTACTTTATATTCTCAAAGATACATTATTTATCCTCTGCCGTACCCTGTGACTGCATATAAATCAATCTCGCTGTACTGGGGTTAGTATGGAATGGAAACTACAAAAAAGAGGAGTTGCATTTTCCAGATGTTCCAGTGAAGTAACTTTATGTTTTTATCCCATTGGCTGCCTCTTTTGGGGCTGCAGAGAGAAACTGGCCAAAAAAGGTCTGGCGCTATGGTTGGAAGTCCTTCCGTGGTTAGAAACTGAGGAGGAAGAAAATGCCCCATAAGACATGCCATGGGCATTGACCACTGCTTTTTAAACTGTGAAACATTCTCCTTTCTCCCTTCTCATGTATTTAGCAAAATCGTATTTTGCAGTGCTGACAATCTATTTGGTATATAAAGACTGAGGCTTAAGTGAATATGCCTCTTGCATGATTATGCGTCAGTAAAGGTGGCCAAAGTTTGCTTGCTAATGATACAAACTTGTTAGTCCGTACTACTTAGAAGTAATGAATTTCTTGTTGCTCACTTTAAAAAAAATCCTACATGAAGAAATTGCAAAGCATAAACCATTTGTAGATTATTTTTCCCCACTTATTGTTGCAAAAAATGATAGCGGCTGAGTACTTAGATACAGGGTCAGATATTGTACCAAAATGGTCTAGTTCAGGGGTAGGGAACCTTTAACACTCAAAGAGCCATTTGGACCCTTTTTCCACAGGAAAAGAAAACACTTGGAGCCGCAAATAATTTTTGACATTTAAAATAAAGATAACACTATATATATTGGTTTTTTTACCTTTTACTCCACTCATTATCAGAAGCCCATGGATGCACCTGCCCTGCTGCCTGCAGGGCGGGCAAGGATGGGGCCAGCAGCTCGGCCTTGCCGGCCGCCGGGAAAGCGCCCACCCCGCTCGAACAAGGTGGGCGAGAGGGAAAACCCGCGGCGCTGCCCAGCCGGCCGCGAGCAATTGGTCCGCCCGCCCTGCTGCCTGCAGGGCGGGCAAGGATGAAGCTGGCCGCTTGGCCTTGCTGGCCGCCGGGAAAGCACCCACTCCGCTCCAACGGGGCGGGCGAGAGGGGAAGCCCGCAGCGCACAGTGCAAGGGCAGAAGAGCCGCAGTGCAAGGGCAGAAGAGCCGCATGCGGCTCTCGAACAGCAGGTTCCCTACCCCTGGTCTTGTTATATACTGTTCTTTACAGGAGTAATTGATTGTGATAAGGCATGGAAGTAGTGCTCTTGGATTGCGAATATTGTCTAAAAAACAGAGTATTGGACTAGTCCAGGGGTGTGCAACCTGCGTCTCCCCAGATATTCATGGACTACAAATCCCATCAGCCCCTGCCAGCATGGCCAATTGGCTTGTTTGCTTTCTCTTTCACACATTGCTCTGATGCCCTTCTTTTTTTTTTGAGGGAATGTTCTCTGAAAGTATTCTAAACACTAACAAATCTGAAAATGGGTTTTCTAAAACAGTCAGTTCATTGTCAAAATAGGAAAATGCACTCAGTTCACTGATGGTTTATATATAACCTTGAGATCACCTACTCAGCCTATCCCAATTAAGTCTGTGTTTAAAATATTTAAATGTTGCTATACATGTGTAGATCAAAAAATGGAGTATGACTTATTCTAACTCGATAGAAAAATCTAATTTCTTTTAGCTGTACTGCAAATAAAGAAGTTCAATTGTACTCTTTGTTGCTTCTCAAGCGTTCAATTAATCCTTTTTCGAAAATTAATCAAAATGGGCGGGGGGGGGGGGGAAGCCTTTGTCAGATTTTTTTTCTCGCTAGAGAAGAGTGCTTTGGTATTTGGAATGTTTCAGATTATTCAGTAGAGCACTCTGCCATTTCTTCAGAATGGGGTATGACCCAATCAAAGTAAAACACATATAAGTCCCCTTGTTTTACATGAACGAGAATATCCTCTCACGTTAAAATCAGTGAGTCCGATTGTTTTTTTGGTTGGAGTGTGTCCATGAAACTGATGAACTGAAATGATGATTAGAGTAATCATCATTTCAGTTCATCATAGTCTCCATGTCAACTTATGCCTGCTAAACTGCTTTCAGTTCAGTGAAGTAATTGGGAAAGCAAAGCATTGTATCCTTTGCAATTTCAGTTATGGTAGAGTTTAATGTAATTACTCAAGAGTTTCTCAGGCCGCTTTGATATTAGGCATAATCTTTTTTTAAAAGGGATTTCCCTCTATGTTTAGGCAACCTAGAGAACATATTTCTTGGTGTTTCAAAAACTGATGATAAAGCGGTGTAGCATCGAAAGCAAAGCATAGAACAATTAAACGACGAGCAAGGATCTTCTTTACTTTTTTTTTTTCCTCTCCTTCCTGTGTATTTTTTTTTTAAAAATAAACATGGCCCATTTAGTGATGTTGGTGTTACAATAACTTGACAGCGCACTTATTTTTCAATTGTTTGAGTATGTTTCCCATGATGTGACTTAATTAAGTGGTTGGTTCTTATGTCTTTCTTCCCATGATCCTTTGTCACAGGTCCTAGTGCCACCAATCTTATAATAGGTTCCATCGCTGGTGCCATCCTGGTGGCAGCTATTGTCCTTGGGGGGACAGGATGGGGCTTTAAGTAAGCAATGCCGCATGTCTTCTCTTACGTGGCTATGGCATATCTCTCTTCTGCTTATATCACTAAATTTGGAGTTCCTGCTACAAGACCTCTGGCAACGTTCTACTGAAATGATTCCTTGTTTAGTAAAAGGCCTAAACGTACTTTTTTTAAAAAAGAAAAAAATCTTCCAAATGTCACCAGGATGCAAAGCCACATAATAGCAAAATCAAGCTTCATGTTTTCACTATGGCCCACATGTATTACAATAAAAAATAGAAAAATAGATCCTCTATCCCAGTGGTTCTCAACCTTCCTAATGCCGCGACCCTTCAATGCAGCTCCTCGTGTTGTGGTGACCCCCCAACCCTAACATGTATCCATTTTACAGATGGAGAACACTGAGGCAGAGGGTCTTAGGGGACCCCCGTGAAAGGGTCGTTCGACCCTCAAAGGGGTCCCGACCCCCCAGGTTGAGAACCGCTGCTCTATCCTCTATATTAGGTTGAATGCAGTTCATTCTGGTAAGTGAGGGCTGTGTCTGCTGGTGAATCAAATCCATTTTGAATAGTTAGGTTGCAAGGTTAATACGACATAGGTTTTCACATCAAGACATTTGCAGGCTGCCGTTTCCCAGAGTTTTCTACTTATGAAAATATGTTGGGTGACAATAGTTCAGGGAGTAGAATAGGTAACCAGTAAAATGACTCTGCCCTATTTCAGCAATGACAACATATGTTGTCAGAAGATAAACTAACGCTAGTCGACCTTTACCACAACAGCATAAGCACAGTCTCCAGAACTGTCGCCAGCATTTGACATCACAGATGACTCCCAATGGGCAGGGGCGGAGGTGACGCCACCTGTTCTTAGGAGAAGACGCTCTCATCTTTGCTATCTGTGTCCATGTCTTTAACAAGCACTCTGAGGCAGAGGTGGGATCCAGCAGGTTCTCACAGGTTCCCGAGAGTAGGTTACTAATTATTTGTGTGTGCCGAGAGGGGGTTACTAATTGGTGATTTTGCCATGTGATTTTTGTCTTAGTTACGCCCCTCCTCCGCTCCTCAGCAGTAGCGCGCAGAACTTGAAGCAGTCTAGCAGGAGGTGCGTGGCAGCCTGCACTTGCATGCATTCGTTTCCCACCCAAGGACCGGCACAGTGGCTGCTTCCTTGCCACAGCCCCGCCCAGCAATGACCTGCCCCCGGAATGCCCGGCCACACCCCCATCCTGCCCCGCCCAGCCCTATTGGCGCCACGCCACTGTTTGAATCCCACCACCATGGGAACCTGTTACTAAAATTTTTGGATCCCACCACTGCTCTGAGGGCCAAATGATATGCAGCCATTTATAATGGGCAGCGTTTGCGTTCCCGTGACCTGAATCAGACTTCAGATGCCAGCTTATTAATTTCCCCTATTGTTTGGTTCCCTTATTCATGTCAAGATCTGTGTGCGGGAGAAAAGGCCCCACGCTGTTTTCCTGACTCAAAATGGCTGCAAGGGGCTCCGTTGGCCTTCTTGGGGAGGTCTGCCCATAAAGCTACAGGTGCAACCCCTCACCCAAAAAGAGGGAGGGGACATTTCAGGCTGGGAAAATGGCATTCCACAGTCCTGTTCCAAATTGGTGCCTGATGCTCTTGGGAAATGAATTGTTTTTACCTCAAAGTCAGATCCGGGGGAATGGTGACATGTAGTTCAACCCTCATTGTAGCCTTCAGCATGGGTCAGGAAATCTTTGTGAGCACTGCAGTTGAGACTGCAAGTTTTTGGTCCGGAGGCAGCATTGGAAAAGGGCTGCGATTAACTGTTACTACTCCCTTGGGCTGTTCATGGGCATTTAATTCTCCTGATCCATCCAATTAGCCAGCTTTTTATCCCTTAATAAACCATCTGTGATTCATATGAACTTAGATTTTTCCATAAATATTAAACTTAGATTTTTGAGCATTCTATTTAGCACATTGATGATTAGATATAGGATTGCCAATTTTTTTTTCCTGCTAGGACAGTTTATATATATATATTTTTGAATTGATATAAAACTTTTTTGTAGTTTGTTACTTCAGTCAACATATGAATGAAGCTAGTCTTCCTTAGAAGTGTTTATTTGAGATTAAATATTTTTGGACGTTCATAGTATAAATTATTCTTTCCTTTGTATGGGGTATAGATGAAATTATGACAGAACAAGCGAAGACCATATTTGCCTTCAGGTACTTATATTACTATTAACAAAAATGTACCCATCTCAATCAATATAAATGCACAGCATAAATGGCAGATGATTTCTTGGAGCTGAAGCTACTCCAAAGGAATATTCCATCCTAATATTCTACCTGCCCTACTGCGCTTCATTTCCCAATTGGAAAAATCATTTCCAAGAAGACTTTAGTCCTTGAATGCCTCCTTGACTGTGTAACCTGCTGCTCCCTGTTGTAACCTGCTGCTCCCTGTTGTAATTCTGTAGCTGCATCAGAGCTGCCTTAATCTAACCCCAGAACTCTTCCCCCCCCCTCATTCTCCTGTTATGCTAACCTTTTTCCATACTTTCCTCTGTCATTCACGACCCGCATTCTATATCCAGCACTGAAATCCCAAACAGTTACTCTTCTAAGCTAATTGAATTAAACAGATTTAGTATCTAATTCTCTGTTTAGGATTGTGCTGTGCAATTTGATTATTAAAATCTTAACACCCTGCTCTCTGGCACTCCCCCCTCCCCCCCAACCCTCCTCAAATTAATAAGACACCAAGAGGTGCAGAATTTTTAAAGTAGTTGAGAGTCTGTTAAAGAAGTGGATGAAATATTAGACTGCATATATTAGAGAGGAGTGGGTGAAATATTAGACTGTATATATTCTTCAGAAGAACATATGTTGTGGAGGGTGGGACTTTCTGAATTCTGTGCTCTTCCACAGACACACAAACACACACCCCTCTTGTATGTGTCTAACTTTATCCTTTTAAAACCTTTCCCCATCACTTGTGACATATCACACAACAGTAGCATCAGTAAGATGATCTTTTGCATCCTGAGTGTCATTTTGGTTACATGCTGCAAAATTATTTGATATCCCTGCGTGGGTAACCTTTCGAAGTAAATACCACAGTTCATTTCCATGCTTTTTAAAGGAAGTAGCGCATTCTGTAGCAGAACCTCAAACACAATGGCCTCGCCTAGCTCACGGCTTGAAGTGCATGTTTCTTTGGGGTAAAACTGAAAAGGAGTTTTCACAGTACGGAAGAGGCCCAGCACCAGGTAGGCCATCTCATGGTTCATTTTTTTTTTCATTCAGTAGATGACGCTGGACAAGAAACCTTGTTTAAAAGATAGTCGATTAACTCCAAAACATCAGAGGACATCTCTTGTTTTGTGGGTTTCACTAACCCTGTTTTGCGTGCATTGTGAGGAACAGCAGAAGGTTTTGAAGGTAGTATGTAAAAGAGGGAAACAGCAAATTTACTTCCAAGTATGAGAAGCAAAATACACGTAGCAATTTTAGATAACTCGTATACAACCGTTCCAGGACAGAGTGCTAATGAAACTCCGGAATATTGTAACTCGGCATCGTGGATTGTAAGACGATCTTGCTTATTGGAAATTCTCTTGACTGCCGCAGGTCTCAATCACTCCTAGAATGGCATTAAAGACTCACTGGTGATTCTGACCTAATATTTAGCTTAGATGTGATTGAAGTGTT
Organism: Sphaerodactylus townsendi; assembly: GCF_021028975.2. Lineage (NCBI taxonomy): Eukaryota > Metazoa > Chordata > Lepidosauria > Squamata > Sphaerodactylidae > Sphaerodactylus > Sphaerodactylus townsendi. Next base: position 16,464,297 of record NC_059426.1, on the reverse strand, counting down.
TGCGAGTTGTCTCTACGCACACACTGAATAGGAGCTTTCTGAGAAACTTTTCTGGATGATACTTGTTTGTAAGATCTGCTTTGCATAATGTAGTATGGACAGTTCTCTGTGAGATTCTGAAACGTCTCAGATGTTTTGGCAGGGCATTTTTGCAATAAAGAATAAAATCGCTATTAAATGGGACCTCTTGACCATCCTTGAACTTCAATAAAATAGGTGGATGATAAATTATATGCATAAATGCTGGGTTCACATACGCTTGATATGTGTTACTTTAAAAAAATGCCAGGTTTTGTTTGTGTGTGTGTGTGTGTGTGTGTGTGTGTGTGTTTGTGTTTGTGTTAGCTTCACTGACAACTGAAATATTTATTTTTAAAAATGAGGTTCTTAAGCATATGAGATCCAATATAGATTATGAGAGAGAGAGTTGTGCTTATGTTGTGCATAAAGGAACATGTTTATTGTATTTTCAGCAATGTCTTCTTTTTTGCAGTATGCAGTGGCGGATACATAGAAAGCAAATGTTTTCCTTTGTGTGTCTGTATGAAAGCAGGGGAGAAATTAGTAGGCAAATCCATCCTGTACATTGTGTTCTTATATGGCTGTTAAGCTGAGCTGCAGGATTTCTACCCCTCTTGCTGTAATTGGGCAGCTTGATGCCTGGTCTTCTATTTTTTTTCTTCCTTTCTCAGTTGATGTTCAGCCTCTGGGATCTTGGGGATTGCTGTCTTTTCTAGACAGCTGCCCACACGTGCAAACGAGCCCAGCAGGGACCTCCTATGTAAACTCACAATGAAAGATGTAAAACTGTAATGTGCAGTATTCCTGGCCTTGTCCTGTGAAAACCTGTCTTGCCTAATGAGAGAAGCTCTGGGCGAACCTCTTACCAGGTATGGATTCAGTCCTGATTTAGGAATCTCCACGCAGATAGAAAACTAGCACCGATTATGTTTGTCAGGAGGTTTTAACTTCGGGGAGCAGGCCACTGTGTGGTTCTTTGGCTGTAGTCTGACCTGTTGCTTCTCCTTCCGTCATCTCATCCTTCTCCACATCATTCTCTCCCGTGCTGATATCAGGCCTCAGTGTTCGGTAGATACTGTTTGGTATGGGCTAGATAAAATAGTTTCAGGAGCCCGGTCTGGCCTGCAGGCTGCCAGCTGGTTCTCTCTTCTCAGCCTTCTCTTTTGGTAAGCACTTCTGTTGCTTTTAACACCTTCTGCTACCACCATATATAGATCCTGGAGTCTCCTTCCACCTTCTATTTCTTGCTTATGCTGAGGCTTATAATGCTATTTCATGTTTTTCCACCTAATTTATATCTCATTTTGAACATGACTAAGACAGTTGGTCTCCTCCAGACATGGTACTGCCTGACGTCTACAACATGGTTTTGGCCATGGTCCCTCCTCCTTCGTCGGGCTTTCAGACTCTTTTCCTCAGCCTTCCCTAGTTACCATTAACTGTAGTACAATATTCAATGTCGTGGTACCCATTCAGTCACACATGGGTAATGCGCGGAGAGGTTTTTGAAGCTTAGAAACTCCTAAGGATGCTCTGCCCTACCCACCCACCCACCCACCCCCAATTTTGCTTTCCCGCCTTTTTGCTGCTTGATAAACAGGGGGCAAAGTGTCTTTTCCTCAGCTCCGTCTCTGCTGCCGGTGAGAGAGGTTCACTTCTTGAAGCACCGTTGCTGTATTTTTCTCTCAGAAATAAAACTTCAATTCAACTGAGAATTCTCCAGCAATATTATCTTTGCAGAGTTCATAGTCCCTGATAATGCCCCCAAAATGTAGAAAACGTAGGTACGGATGACCACAGTAAATGCTTGCTGTGTCCCACTGAATAGCGTGATGTCTACCATTGCTCAGTATTCTGACAGTTCATGCATAAAGCTAATTACGAAAGAACCTCACATTTAAAAGCAATTCAGTGGGGAAAAAGCTTTGTCTGGCACAGTTCCAGAAAAAGACGTCCTAGCACATAAGAACATAAGAACAAGCCAGCTGGATCAGACCAAAGTCCATCTAGTCCAGCTCTCTGCTACTCGCAGTGGCCCATCAGGTGCCTTGGGGAGCTCACGTGCAGGATGTGAAAGCAATGGCCGCCTGCTGCTGCTGCTGCTCCTGAGCACCTGGTCTGCTAAGGCATTTGCAATCTGAGATCAAGGAGGATCAAGATTGGTAGCCATAAATTGACTTCTCCTCCATAAATCTGTCTAAGCCCCTTTTAAAGCTATCCAGGTTAGTGGCCATCACCACCTCCTGTGGCATCATATTCCAAACACCAATCACACGTTGCGTGAAGAAGTGTTTCCTTTGATTAGTCCTAATTCTTCCCCCCCAGCATTTTCAATGTATGTCCCCTGGTTCTAATATTGTGAGAAAGAGAGAAAAATCTCTCTCTGCCAACATTTTCTACCCCATGCATAATTTTGTAGACTTCAATCATATCCCCCCTCAGCCGCCTCCTCTCCAAACTAAAGAGTCCCAAACGCTGCAACCTCTCCTCATAGGGAAGGTGCTCCAGTCCCTCAATCATCCTTGTTGCCCTTCTCTGCACTTTTTCTATCTCCTCAATATCCTTTTTGAGATGCGGCAACCAGAACTGGACACAGTACTCCAAGTGCGGTCGCACCACTGCTTTATATAAGGGCATGACAATCTTTGCAGTTTTATTCTCAATTCCTTTTCTAATGATCCCCAGCATAGAGTTTGCCTTTTTTACAGCTGCCATGCATTGAGTTGACATTCCCATGGAACTATCAACTAAGACGCCTAAATCCCTTTCCTGGTCTGTGACTGATAGCACTGACCCCTGTAGCGTGTATGTGAAGTTTGGATTTTTTGCCCCTATGTGCATCACTTTACATTTTGCTACATTGAACTGCATTTGCCATTTCTGAGCCCACTCACCTAATTTATCAAGGTCCACTTGGAGCTCTTCGCAATCCTTTGTGGTTCTCACCACCCTACATAATTTGGTATCATCTGCAAACTTGGCCACCACGCTACCCATCCCTACTTCCACAATGCTGACTCCCACTCCACAGAGATGGATCTGATCATCTCTGGTTCTGATAGGTTCCAAGACTAACTCAAGGCCCTTTCATTCCATCCGAGAGTCTGGGTAAGGTTCCCGGTTCCATTTTGACTTCTCCAGAGTGCGCCGCCTCAGAGCCACCACCAGAGGAGGTTTGGCGCAAGAATGAGCCATTGGAGAAGTCCTCCAAGTTCGAGACCAGCTTGCCTTCAGTGCCAGTTCCTTCTCATCTGCAAGACTAGGTTCCTCAGCGGTCAACCTTTGAACCAGTTAGAGAAGCTGTTTTTATTCTAAGAACACCCTCCTCGTCATGTCGTTCCTAGTATTTGACCCACTCTGTGTCAGAAGATGAGCTAGAGAGTCAGAACTACCCGTTCCTTGTTACTAGCCACTGACTGTTGCTCTGGTGTCATTCTGTATTTCCTGTTACCCTGCATCAAATTTCAAGTCTGTACAAAGCGCTCCATCTTTATGTCTCCGACACTTTATCCTTCCCCTGTTGTTATTTTTTCTGCCCATTTTGCACATGGTTGCTGACAAGACAAAAATGTTCTGTGTGAACGTGAATGAAAATTTCCCGATGGCTACATTTGTGATGTCGCCCACACTGTCGTTTACTTAGGATGCCACCGCACCATAAAATCTCTGCCTCCCTATCTCCTCTCTCTTTTACCAGCCCATTTCAATTGCCCATGTCCTGTGTCATGTCACTGAACTTGGATGATTTTTCCATTTTCTCTTCATTAAATCACGTATCTCCTGCATAAATTGGTAATAGATTAAGGCTTATGTAATATGATTGCTGTTTGAATGACAGCCATGTTGTGAGCTGCCTCGAGCCCTTTGGGGGTGAGGCGGCCTATAAGTCAAATAATAAATAAATAAATAAAACCTCCAGGGCTGTTCTTTCATTTCCTGATTGGCCTGGCAGTTCCTTTGATTGTTAGCTAGCTCTGCCCTGTTTCTTCTTCTCCAGGTTCTGTACTTTTAAAAGCCATCAGAAGGAAATTCAGAAAGTGCAAATAGTCCCATCTCTACATTAGTGGATTAGTGGGTAATCCCCTTGTCTATTTTTCTGTGCGGTCCCATGATCCAGTATTGCATTTTTTAGGAAAATACCTTTAATGGTATCTGAACTGTTACTTAAATTGAGAACTTGCCAGCTGTTCCATTAGGGCTACAGGCTGCAAAGTTCTTTAAGTTCTGCATTTAAATAAAAGTTTTTCTTGCTAGCCATCCCAGGGGATCTCAGTAGATTACCCGGCATTTAAAAGCTTCTTACAAGTTTATTAAGGTGCTCTCTAATGGAAAATGGAATACATTTAACAGAAGTTTCCTATACTCTGTGAACTGGTTATTCAAGTCGGAGAGATCCATCCTTCATTCTCCCCAACCATTTCATGAGGTTTGTAGATTTGAAAAAAAAATAAAACAGAAGATTGGGCACTTTGGTTTGTTAAACTCTTGCAGTCATTTTGCAAATGGAGAAACAATATAGGTCTTCTAGTCTGAAAAGGGGTATATCCTTCTCTGCAGTTTATGGTTAGAAAGAGACAAGAAACCTAAATAAGACATTTTGTACTTGGCTTATAGAGGTGCCAGGGCAATATCAGAAGGCCTAAAGGGGCAATTAGATGTAGTGTTGGTACATGTTGTTAATCCTTAGAGAAAAAATAATGGTACTCAGCTAGTAGCTGTGGTTAACTAACTAACTATCTATATATAGGAACTGTTGTGAACAGGGATAGTAGTATAGTACTTAGTTCCTATGCAGTTTCTGACACTAAATTTAGTGTATTGAATTGAAAAGGTAATACTTCTATAGTGAACTCATTTGAAAAGTGTTCCCCTCTGCCTAAATTGAAGGGGAGGGGAAGAGGGAGAAAATCATTAATATGATTACATTTGGTGTGGGTTGACTGGTAGACTCATCAAATATTTGTAGGGAATGTTTTGTATTATGTGGGCTAGTGAAACATGCTGGTATCCATGACTTTCGAGAGCAGTTTCTTTTGTTAGTTTTTCACTCCGAAGTGAACTGTGTAGCTGAATTAGGGAACAGTGTAATTTCATTTAGAATATCGGAGTACCATATGTTATAATAATAATGGAAATAACGTGGTACCAATTTGACACTCTGCCTTGCATCACGGGGAAAAAACTTTGAATGTGAACACTTGGTGAATACAGCGTAAGAGAGCCAGTGTGATGCAGTGGTAGATAAAGATCTGGAGAGGCCAGGTTTGAATCCCTGCTCTGCTGTGGATTCTCACCTTGGCCCAATCATGCTCAGATTAGTCTACTGTACAAAGTGGTTGCTATGAGGATAAAATGAGAAGGAAGGGATAATGGTATTATAAGCTAGTTTGGGTCCCCAGTGGGAGAGAAAAGTGAGGTATAAGTAAAACACAGTTTTGCTTTACTCTAGATTTTTCCCTGTGGTCAAACCAACAAAGAGTCTTGCAAAGCTGTGGGGACCTAAAAGATGTTTTGTAACATTAGTTTATCTTCCATTAGACAAATTGTGAACAGTAGGCCTAAAGACCAGTTAGTAAGTTGTATGGCCAAATAGTGGCCTATTCACAACAGGAGCAGTCCTTGATAATACTGTCTTTCTGGGTATTCTGAGTGTACAAAAGTATTTATCCCAGTTAACCTAACAAAATGTGGAGTGACCTTTCCTTTGTGATGTCATACAGTCTAATTAATACAGTACCTAGGATTTCGTGATACACACTGGGTATATATTTCACATTCAGAGGGCCACGATTGTGCTTGCGATCGTTCCGAGTTCTTAAAACGCTGATCCGTCAGGTGTCTGTCCGGGTTAGCGCAAAAGCGAAGCCCTTTTTGCTTTTGTCCGCTACTATTCAGATGTACGAACTAAACGGAACCGTGCTTCGAATTCTGTACCTTGCGGCAAGCATGGAGTGGAGAACACCCAACCCAAGGCTTTATGTTCCATACCTTAGGAAATCCGTGAAACCCTGTTCTATGTTTTACTGCATGATAATTTGGTGGCGGTAGCAGTGCACACACCCAGTGTTAAGGCTAAATGCATGAGCCCCTTGCTTGATGCCCCACATAAAGCCAGATTATGGGGAGGTTGCACCTATTTTCTGTGTGGCCTTGTAATGTCTTGCTGTTTACTTGTACAGACTGTTGGGACGAGAGGAGAATGGACTTTTAAATCTTCTTGTTCGCTGATAACAAGCGCAGCAAAATTTCAGTGGCGCGACTAACACACGCTGACGTCCATTCTTCTTCGACAGCAGTTTCCCGGAATCTGCCCTGTCGCAATTGAAGGAACTTTGCTGCACAGTATAATAAGGGCTGATGGATGAGACCCTCAGGTGGATAGGTTGCTTGATTTAAATGGGAATCAAGTTGCTTCATTGTTAACAATTGGAACTGCAATTGGTTATACGTGGCAAACTTTCCTCTGTGAAACATCATTGATATTCCGGGGAAAAAAGAGATGCAGATTTAATGCAAGCAGCCCTATATTCTGCCGAAGATGATAAACAGATGATAAAATTGCACCCTGAAGTGTTTTTAATGTGAAACTTAGTTTATTTTAGTTTTACATCTGGAGTGTCTCAATATCAGCCTTTACTGTAGCATGATAACAAAACAGCCTCTTTTCCCCCCAAAAATATGCCTAATCAATGTTTCTGTTTCCCTTCTCACTATTTTCTCTCTTTGCTCTTAACCGGAAGAAATGTCAAAAAAAGAAGATACGATCCAAGTCAACAAGGTATCTAAGGAACTCGCTGGAACAGCTTTTCTGTGCATTACTGGATTCAGCAAGCCTTCTGGAAGCATTTGTTGTAACTGTGTAAGAAAATACATCACTGCATAAGAAAAGGAAGAGAGATGATTTACTACAAAACCACAGATGGAGGTATTTGCAAAAGGGCTGGAGATTCATGTCCACCCCTCTCTCTGTTTCTGGAATGTTAAAGAGAGATGAAAGACAAATGCCGTAACTATGAACTATTTTGACTTAATTTTTTTCTAAACCAAGAATGGAGCAAACCAACCAAGTGCAATAAGAGAAAACTGTTTGAGAACACTCAAATAGCTGAAGAGTTTCTTAACTGGTAACTTGAGTCCGCATGATCTTTTTCACATTAACGACAGACTCTAGTGGCATGATAAGCTAATTTTTTGAAATGGTAAGCTGCATGGCATATATACGGCAAACAAGCTAGCAAGCTGGCCCTGAGCAAAATCTGCATACGACGGCAGTAAATCCAAAGCCTAGAAAAGCTGGTTCCGGGTTCTTGTGAAATTGCCTCCTACCAGTGCAAAAGGCTCTGCTCTCTGAGCTCTGCAGCGCCCTCCCCGACAAGTGTATTCCTCATCAATCTTGTTTTGTTTGGAGGCAAACCTCTTCAGGGTGTGGCAGATCATGCCATGGCAAAGAATAATTTTAAATATTCAAAATAAGAGATGTTTGTCCTGTCATACTCAGATATACACATTTTCTTAAAAAATTTTGTTCTATGAAAAATCTTTCTGGGGGTTTATAAAGCCTTTTCTTTAATTTTTTTTAAATTCTCCCCCTTCTTTTAAAAAGGCGTATATCATATGCGGATGCAGGGAGTTCCAGAGACACGAGGTGTGCTTTTTAATTGTGTATGCTTGAAACCAAAAAACGACAACAACAAATCCCATCCAAAACCTATTAATATGTATAAATGCATCTATATGCAGTAAATTTTCCTCTTTCCAAATGCATTATTTGCTGTCATGCAGATATTTTGTATATAATGTAAGTTGACACCCTTTCAGATGAATCACAAAAGTGCCAAGCTTATAACTTTTGATTTTTACCATCTATTTTCCTTTCACTATCTTGCATTGTATGAAAGGAAAAGAAGCCTAAATAAGCCTTAAAATATCCATTTTTAACACTGAGAGCTTTTAAATAGGTTAAGGCTTTCCCGCGTGTTGTTTTATACCCCCCCCCCATCGTCACCCCCAGATTAAGTGTGTAAAAGTTATCCCAAGATCCATCTCTCGTTTAGTTTCTCTGTGTAATGTATTTCAAAGCACAGCCTTGAATGTTTCTTCCTCGACTACTTGTGGTTACTTTTCGGGGCTCAGATACGTCTGGATAGCACTGCTTCACGCGTCAGTGGAGTTGAGTGGAGTAATAAAATAAACTTTTCCTCCTCCTTGAGCCTCGGAACACTTCCTTGTCCTAGTCAGGCATTCCCTATCCAGTGTCCATGAGAACAACCAACAGTGGTTAAATTGGAGCACCGGAGTGACTAGGCTTGTGTAAAGTCTACCTGTGCTGAGGAAGTCGTGGGGTGGGTGGGTGGGGGGGTGTATCTGTGCCCTGCAGATGGCCAAAATACTCTTTAGCATCCCGCTGCTGGAAGTTCATTTGCCGGCTATCTGTGTATGCTGGGGAGCCGGGGGTCAGATCCAACAAAGCACCAACAGTAAAGGCTTGCCAGCCGTTGAGCTTTCCCGCCACAGCCTCCTCTCAGCCACCCCCACCCCCACCCCGAGACCTCCAAAAAGCTGACGCTGGAAGTTGTGGGACCTGTTTGGACGAAACAACACGGGGCTCATCAAGGAGGGTGAGCCAGGGGAAATCTCGCCCTTGCCCAAGGGATGCTGGAAGATCAGGAACGCTTTGGCAGTTCCCTCTTTTCATAGCTACCCCACAGCAGGCCAAGGGCCTTTTTGTCCATGGAGTTCTTGTGACTTCCAGGGTCAAACACCTTTCTGGAGAGGGAAGGAAAGATCTGCGAGTACCCTTGCTTTCGAGCGTCACTCCATCTAATACAGCGTCAGTCGAGTCGTCCTGCATCTCAGCAGCCATGATTTTTTTTTAAGTAGCCGTTCCTTTAAGTTCTTGCTGCATTCAGCCAGTGGGAACACCCAAGTACAGCAGCGCCCAAAGCTCCGCATTTGCAGCCGGTGTGCTCATTCATGTCAGAAGATTTCTTGCTTAACAGTGTTTTTTTAAAAAATTTGTAGTCTCAAGAGCCATGTGCAGTTCAGAGCTTTTGATTTCTAGGATGAATCAACAAATCCTATTGATGTTCTTTTCAGGATGTATAATAATTTATTGTTTTAGGATCATTTTTATATTGCATAATTCAGAATTGTCTACAAAAGTTAACAACCCGTCACAGTTTTAAAGGTACCTGTTGATTATGCTTTCAGGCTTAACTGTAGAAGTTAAAAGACAAAACAATATGGATCAGTTCTCTCTTCTTCTTTTTTTACCTCATGCTGTTGGTTTATGTATTTCCGGTGTTATCATATTAGCCTTTCCTGTAGCAACTGTCCTATAATGTTGTGGTCAAGATGCCAGATTTTTAGCTCATAATCATCTTTCACAATTGCCATAAATTATAAAAAATTGTGGGCATGTTATGAGTAAAAGATGAAACGGGGGTCTGGCTGCATTTATTAGAAAACTCCTAGACCATATATCAGGGGTCTGCAACCTGCGGCTCTCCAGATGTTCATGGACTACAATTCCCATCAGTCCCTGCCATAGATAATCAGCTGTCATAACAAAGACCTAAACTTCAATCCTTTTTGAACCTCGGAGCAAAATTGGCTCAGTCTCTGAAAGCAAAATATATATTTTGATGTACTCCTTTATAGGGTCTCTTACTTATAATATGATACAGACAAGTAAAGCTATTTTACTTCACATCCCTTTGATCTTGGCTATATTTGGTATAATAATCTCTACTTAGGTGCTAAGGTCTCCTGTTTGGTTCTGTTCTGGGTCCGATGTGGTAACCATAGTAGACAAACGCCATTCAATATGATTACAAAAATCAGTTTGTACAAAAACAAAATTTTGAAATAATTCACAAAAACATTGTAAATGTGCGATGTGATGTTTTTAATCAGACCACACTGGTCCCCAATTATGTACATACGGTAAATGTTGGTGTAACTTTTTGTTACACCGGCAGAAAGTTTCATAAGAAATATAAGTTCCTTGTCTGAATTTTTCCTCTGTTCTTCAGTTGTGTATGTGTGTGTGTTTCAAATACACAAACTTAATGTATAGAATGTAAATGACCACGCAACCACACAACTCACAGAAGTGGATTGTAATGTTTTCTGTGATACTAGAGTTATGTCATCATGCCTGTTGAACGTGGATATTTATTTTACAAGCCTTCATTTGCCATATTTTGTAGAGTACATATGCTACTCATGGTGTCCTTTTCATCATAACACTTATCATTTTTCAGTATCTGGCAGAATAAATGTCAAGTTTTCATTTCACCCTCAGTACTTTTTCTCCATTGAAAAGGATTTATCTTGGCAGGAAGACGTATGGAAATTTTATATAGCTTATGTTGATATGCTGCATGATCCCACTGAATTGAGTAAAACTCTCACTAAGGGGAAAGCTCCACTACGCAAATTAAGGAAAATATATTCTAGGTGCATGTTAAAAAAATAAATTTACATAGAACTGGAATTTTACAAAGTTTTCTTTACTATGCAATGATAGATGTTGCACAAAGTTAAAATTCAAAGACAAATGTCTGAGGAACTTTACAAAATAATACTTGAATTTTATTTTTGATCTAAAAAGCTATCAATCATATTTTATATTCATTGTTGCTTCCACTATTAATCTTCTTTTTAAATGGTTTGTAATTATTTTTAAGTGCACAGTACGACGAACAAGTTTTTGTTTGAAATTAATACTCATCCATATCTTGTTGGCTGCTGATGAATGGAAATTCAATTGTCATTGTTTTGCATCTTAGTAAATGAGTATTAAAGACTTCATGAACATGGAAAGATGCAACTTCTTTGTTTATCTTTTTTCTTCCTTTTATGAATAAGTTCGTGTGTTCCAGATCCTACCAAAGTTGCAATTAACAAATTCATTGTTTCCCTGAAGTCAAAAATTTATAAATAGTAAGCCTTTTGTTAGAGTATTTGAGATAATTCCTAATCAAAGTAGGAAAGAGATTTGCTGGAAAGAAGTGCCGTCACACGTAGCCGTTAGTAAAATTGTTACAGGGGGTGGAGTGTCTAGTCAGAAAAACCCAGAATTACACAGCAGCTTGAGCATACCTGTCCGTGAAGGTTGTTTAACACTCTACTGCAAAGATGAGTCATAGCGTTTCTCACAGGCTTTTTTGTAGAGTAGTCGGATGTCTGTAGACAGATGAGACATTGTTTGGAGAGCCACGGTCAGTCAACACTTGCAGACGGGAGAGACAAATCCTGTTAAAGTTATGGTTTACGATAGCTGGGGGAGGGGGGAGTGGTCTTAGTAGTTTGAGCCACTGACTAGAAAATGTGTATACAGTTGGACACAAGAGACTGGGTTCCGTTAACAGCAAGTAAGTGTTCCCTGTGACTGACTCTCCTGGTCTCGGGCTCCCCAATTGCCTATCTTTCCCCACTACACCTTAGTTTCAGCTCAGTGCATCAAAGTTTTTGATACACCAAGAGGATCTGTTAAATATATCTGCTGACTTTTACTCAGGGAAAATTATGAGCGAGTAGCCAAAGGGCAGAAGGTGAGAGCAAGGGCATACCTTTATAAAATGATGCCTGGGCCTTATCTGGGGTGCCATGCCCCCTCCCATAGCCATGCCACCAGTCTTCACATGGAAATCAGCAATGGGGCCAGCTGACTCTTCCCGCCCCCAGCCTCTGCGTGGAGATCGGGAGCAGCAGGGCCCATTTGTTGGTGGCCTCAGCTCGCCCCGATCCAAGCTTGATCCAAGCATTGCTGAGGCCAGAATCAGATTGAGCACAGGAGGTCCCCCCAAACTCCAGAGCCAACAACGCAAAGGTAGAGCTGGCCAGCCCCTGGTGCTCAATCTGATCCTGGCGTCCGTGAGGCTTGGATTGAGCTTTAAACTGCAAGCTGGCCTCAGACGGACAATTGTCAAATGGGCCGGTGCCACTTCTGATCTCCAGGGTGAGGCAAACAGGCTGGCCTCGCTCCCGATCTCCATGTGGAGTTTGGGGGCAGCATGAGTCCTCCTTGCTGACGTTCAACTGTGTCCCTGCCCTGAACTCCATGGGGAGTTCTGGGCTGAGCGCAGTTGTAAAGGGGGGGGGAGATCTGCAATGTGCCCCCGAGGAAGTGGTGCCTGGGACTCCAGCCCCCCCCCCCATTCCCACTCACTACACCACTGTGGGGAACATAGGCAGAGTGAAACACTTGGTTGTCTCTTTTGGACAGATGTTTCTGTCTGTATGCTCCTGGTTGAGTACTGCAGTGCAGGAGAAAAAACACATTTTTTGAACACAGTCTGCATCTTTTTTCCCCACTAAAACCAAAAGATTAGGTTATTTCGTGGCTCTTTGCTTTGAGAGATAAAGGCAGGAGGCAAGTTTATATCTCCTGTGCTGGATGAAGAGATGGAACGGCACCATTTCTGATTGATCTAGAACAGTGTTTCCCAACCTTTTTGAGGTCAGGATACCCTTGACCTCTTCATATCTCACGGTACCCCTGCCGCCACCCTCCACCTTCCCCTTCCATTGCCCTTGCTTGCCACACACCCCACCTTCCCCTCCCGGGGTGAAGGGAAGCACTGGGGGGGGGGGTGGTGGTGGCTGCTGATCTTGTGGCAGGCCCTGCCCCATGGGCCAGCTCCATGTCCTTGCTGGCGCTGGTGGGAGACACCACAAAAATGAGGGGGGGCAGTAGTGTTGCCGCGGTACCCCTGGGACATGCTCACGGCACCCCAGGGTACCACGGAACACTGGTTGAGAATGGCTGATCTAGAAGGAAAGAGCCACTGTGAAGTAGCAGCCTCTTCCCTGTCCAAGGCAGGCAGGGGCTGCTGTGAACTGGTAGCAAGGCCTTACGTGTGGTGGGTCCAAGCCACCACCACAAGCCCACAGCATCTTGTCCGTTGTGAAGCAGGGGGACCCACTTTTGCCATGAGCCAGCAGCCCCCGGTTGTGCAAAGCAGGGGCACTCTTCATATCTCTTTCTCCCTTCCATTAGGGGTCAGGCAGGAGCTACTATTGTAATCACTTTATGCAAGTCTACCCTTGAGACTTCCCTGGAAACCAGCTGGTCCAGAATGCAGTTGCGTGGGTCCTTGTGCGTGCATCGTCAACCAGTTCTCCATCTGCTGCAGTGGCTCCAGGTGGAATACCAGATCAGGTCCAAGCTTCTGGCATTGACTTTCAAAGCCCTAAATGGTCTGGAACCAGTGGTGGGATCCAAACATTTTAGTAACAGGTTCCCATGGTGGTGGGATTCAAACAGTGGCGTAGCGCCAATGGGGCTGGGCGGGGCACGACGGGGCCGTGGCCGGGCATTCCGGGGGCGGGGCATTAATAATGTCTGTGTTACTGTAAAAAACTCTTGATGTAAAAAAAAGTTCCTAATTTCCAGCTGGTATCTTTCTGTCCATAATTTAAACTCATTATAGCAAGTCCTATCGTCTACTGCCAACAGAAACTACTTCTCCTCTAATTGACTGCCTGTCAAATACTTAATACTTTCAAATACTGAATTTTGTTTCTAGAAATCAAAAGAAGGATACTTTCCTTAAACAAGGAATTTTACCATATTTCTAAAACATGTTTTTAAAACAGCCCAACAGGGAGAATTATCCCGTTTTCTACCTTCGCTAACCAGCCACATAGGAAACAACAGGACTTTATGATTTTTGGACCTAATGGAATTTCTAATGGAAAAGCAGACTCAATTAGTAACCCCCTCTCGGCACACACAAATAATTAGTAACCCACTCTCGGGAACTGGTGAGAACCTGCTGGATCCCACCTCTGTCTGGGACCATCATATCTGCCAAACCACCTGCCCCAATAAACCTCCAAAGAGTGTTACGCTCGGCAAGGAAGAACTTACTGGTGGTCCCTGGTGCCCCAAAATGTTTGGCTGTCCTCAACTAGAGTCTTTTCAGCTCTGGCCCTGGCCTGGTGGAATGCTTTCTTAATGAGACCTGGACCCTGTTGTTACCATACTGCCTTACATATAGCAGGGGGAATGCTTATTCACAGGTATCCCTGCCCACGTGCCTGCCCAAAAGGGTGATGCTGGTGTTGCAGAGATGAGGAATCCATTCTCCGGCAATAGCCAAGTCTACCTACAAGGAACTTACAGGAATTTTTTTTTCTTTCTGTTCTCATGCTGTCATCTAGCTTGCCGTAGCAGCACATTTTCAGCTCCACAGCCAAAGAAGAACGTGTCCTCAACATGATATAGTAGCCCTGCTGAATGGATACTCATTTCCAGCCACAAAAGGACATTGACTCCCCTGATTATCTTAACTCAGATATTCCCTTCTATAACTAACTTCTCATGACCACCTTACAGTGCACTCTTGTTTCTCAAACAGTCCATCCGAGTACCTCCCAAAGGTCCTGACACGCCCCCAAGGGTGGTTCTTTACCCTATAAATATCCTACCTCCCTAAAGGGCCAATCGCCTAGTGCCACTGACACCTTTCCGTCTTTGTCACTGTGCCCAATGCGTTGCCCCCTGGAAACTAGATGCTGGATGTTTGGTTCTGAACCCTAGATCTTCTTCACATCAGGTCGTATTACCAATATATCCCATACCCCTTTCTATTCCAAACATATTTTCCAACCTATTTATATCTTAGGAACTCTCTCTGTGTGTGTGTGTGTTTATTGCATTGAATCAAGTACTTGTGAACCTCTTATCCCAACAATAAAGATTGTCAAATTTGCACTGTATCCCTCTCTGTGGATTCCCCCCCCCCCCCAAGAGCTGGTCTTCATATACATTGGTATTAAAGATTCCCTACCCAGCCTCATTATTGAGAGACTTCATCCTGGGTAACTCTGTGGGACCTATTTCAATTCTGCCGGGCCTGAGAGACAGAGATTTTCCACCAGATCTATGACTGAAGGCAGCAATGGTGTCCATCTCAGCTAGCCTCCCTCCCCTTTCCCATTTCCTGTTAGCCTTTTTACTTATTTTCCTTTTAGGAATTTCCTTACGATTAAGACTGGGTGCCTCTGTGAATGAAAACTGAAGAAATTAATGAATGCTTTTTTTTTATTTTGGGTGACCTTGGGCTAGTCACTGCTTCTCGGAGCTCTCTCAGCCCTACCTACCTCACAGGGTATTTGTTGTGAGGGGGGAAGGGCAAGGAGATTGTAAGCCCCTTTGAGTCTCCTGCAGGAGAGAAAGAAGGGTTATAAATCCAAACTCCTCCTCCTCCTCCTCCCTTCTTCTTCTTCTTCTTCTTCTTCTTCTTCTTCTTCTTCTTCTTCTTCTTCTTCTTCTTCTTCTTCTTCTTCTTCTTCTTCTTCTTCTTCTTCTTCTGTTTGAGTCACTGTTAATACTCAATAGAGTTTATCTGATATATCGAGCCATTTTCTATTGTTCCCGGGCGTCTCATGGATGCAGACTCTGTTAAAGCAGCGGGTACTCGAGAGTAGACCACTTTGTAGAATGCAATGCAGAAACAACTGACACACAGTCAACGGTGCAGAAGTTCTATTTATTGCTGTACCTACCAAAGTGCTTCACCAGACAACAGGTGTTTGCCGGCACACTCCTCTGAGTTCCCTGTGCCACCTATATACAAAGCAGGTGCACGGTCTTATCAGCGATACACACATTACTAACATTGCACATGACACTGATTTTGCACTCGGCATTTGTCTAGGGGTGGACGCATCTGTCATGTAGATTTTGCTCATCTACACGTGTCTTTTTGAAAGGTTCTGACAGACTCTGCCTTATTACAATACTAGAACCAGGGGGCATACATTGAAAATGCAGGGGGGAAGAATTAGGACTAATAAAAGGAAACACTTCTTCACGTAACGTGTGATTGGTGTTTGGAATATGCTGCCACAGGAGGTGGTGATGGACACTAACCTGGATAGCTTTTTAAAGGGCTTGGACAGATTTATGGAGGAGAAGTCGATTTATGGCTACCAATCTTGATCCTCTTGGATCTGAGATTGCAAATGCCTTAACAGACCAGGTGCTCGGGAGCAACAGCCGCAGAAGGCCATTGCTTTCACCTCCTGCACTTGAGCTCTCAAAGGCACCTGGTGGGCCACTGCAAGTAGCAGAGAGCTGGACTAGATGGACTCTGGTCTGATCCAGCTGGCTTGTTCTTATGTTCTTATGTTCTTATTAATATTGACGGTGGTGGAAAATGTTGCCAAGTTCCAGTTGACTTATGGCAACCCAATAGGCTTTTCAAGACAAGGGACTAACAGAGTTGGTTCGTCATTGACTTCCTCTGCATAGCAATTCTGGGGTTTCTTGGGGGTCTCCCGTTCAAGTACGAACCAGGGCAGACCCTGATTGGCTTCTAAGATGTGCTGATGAGATCAGGCTATCCTGGGTCATCTCCCTCAGGGCTTATTAATGTTAGTTAATATTCATATAATCCAAATCCATAAAAGTTGGCCAGAATCAGAATTAAGTAGACAACATTTTTGGTTCAACCTTATTTAATTCGTGCCCTTTTCTGAGAAGATTTTTTTCAATCACTGAGGCACAGCACCATGGAGAAATGCTATTGACTTGTATCCTCCAGCCCAATGGCCTTTCCTCCTACTTAAGTGGGTTTTCCATTGTCTCTGAAATTGGAGGAAGGCTTTGTAGCTGCTTAAAATTGTGCTCATTGGCATTGTAGGGTACAGACTATTGAAACCCATCTACCCATACTAACTCCGCTTAACCAGCAGATCCAGATATCTGCTGGAGTTCTCTGCACAGAAGCAGATATCAGACCTACAACTCCCTCATATGCCATGGAAGCAGTGGAGAGTGATACATGTTGCCGAACCAAAAACAGCAAAGGCATTCTATGACTGATGACAGATTTGGATGTGAGGCTACAGAGTGAATGGGAGGAAATCACAGACAGACTCCACAACTACCTGAACACAGCAAGACCTGAAAACTGACTACATGATTTCTGCATATCTCCAGGGTATGAGTTTGTGTTATGTGCCATCAAGTTGCTTCCAACTTATGACAACCCTATAAATTAATGACTTGCAACATGTCCTCTTGTTAACAGCCTTGCACAGGACTTGCAAATGGGTGTGTGTGGGTGTGTCATGGCTTGCTTGATTGAGTCAATCCATCTCATGTTGGGTCTTCCTTCTTTCCTGCTACCTTCAACTTTTCCAGCGAGTCCTGTCTTCTCACAATAGTGACTAAAGTATGATAGCCTCAGTTTGATCCTTTTTTCATTTTTAGGGAGAGTCCAGGCATCATCTGCTCTAGAACCCACTTGGCTTTCTTTTTGTCTGTCCATAGTATCTATAAAAGTCTCTCCAACATCACATTTCAAATGACTCCAGGGCAGAGGTGGGATCCAGCAGGTTCTCACAGGTTCCCAAGAGTAGGTTACTAATTATTTGTGTGTGCCGAGAGGGGGTTACTAACTGGTGATTTTGTCACGTGATTTTTGCCTTAGTTACACCCCTCCTCTCAGCAGTAGCGTGCAGAACTTGAAGCAGTCTAGCAGGAGGTGCACTGGCGTGCGTGGCAGCCTGCGCCTGCGTGCATTCGTTTCCTGCCCAAGGACCAGCGCAGCGGCTGCCAAGTGCCTTGCCACAGCCCTGCCCAGGAATGCCCCACCCCAGAATGCCCGGCCATGCCCCCGTCGTGCCCCACCCAGTCCCGTTGGCGCTATGCTACAGTTTGAATCACACCACCATGGGAACCTGTTACTAAAATATTTGGATCCCACCACTGCTCCAGGGTCTATTTTATTACCTTAAAGTTACACAAATACAGTGGGACCTCGGTTTTCATTGACTTCGGTTTTCATCAGTTTCGGTTTTCATTGATTTTTTCAGTTAAACATTTGTCTCGGTTTACATATTTTGCAGTAAGGTGCAGGGGTTTGTGTAGAAAAATCACCCGGACAAAGCTGTTGCAGGCCGTGTCTGCAACTTGTTTAATGACAATGTCTTGCCCCATTTCAGACAAATCTTAAAGAGGCGTCAGAAACAGACCTCTTTGGACAGCTTTCTGGTGCAACATTGGTCCACTGGCTCTGAAGCTGGTCCTAGTGTTATTGTTTGTTACTGTTTTCAGCATTAAACACTATGTTTATTCACCAAAAATGTGTTTTTGGTATGTTTTTTGGAGTGCCTAGAACGGATTAATTGGATTTACATTGATTCCTATGGAAAAGTTTGTTTCAGTTTTCATCGGTTTCGGTTTTCACTGATTCTTTTCAGATGGATTACCAACGAAAACCGAGGTTCCACTGTAAACAGTTAGTTTTATTACCTCATAGATACAAATGTACCCTAACAGGATTCTTGTAATAAACTGCTGTACTTTGCACTCTGCTACAAAGAAGGAAAACGTAAAGACCAGGGTCCAAGGGCAATGAAATGCAGAAAGTCTAAGGTGAGATATAATTTTTTAAAAATGAAATGCCATCAAGACCAAAAAACGGTCCTTTCACAATAGCAGAAGCTAGTGAACATGATCTACACTACAGCAATCAAGACTTTCAATATTGTTACTTGATTCAATAGCTGAACACGCTCCTAACGTTTTTCAAGAAAGCCAAACCGTCAACCTCCCAACAAGTTACCACTAGCCTTTTCTGATCATAGCACTTTTGGGAACAGAAGTAAAGTCTTGCAAAATATATAGATTTGAATTCTCCAGCATAGGAACTAGATGCTTCAGTCACCTTAAACACACCCAGTTCATACTGCCATCCTAAGGAGTCAAGCCCTTCTAAGCCCATCGATTTCAGTGGACTGAGAAGGGGATAGCCGTGCTATCAATGGCTTCGTAAGGAATCCGGCTAACAGAAAAGTTCAGATAGCTTCAAGGACTTGACTGCTGTGAAAACCATTTTCCTCCCTTGTTTTTCTGCTGTGAGGTAACTAATACTATCTTATCACTGTAAGGGACATAGAGTACATATTCAGTACTTTCTGGAACGAACCTTCTCAGAAGGCAGGTGCAAAGGAAGAAGGCATTTCTTCCATATTCCCAGAAAGCTAGAATGTCAGGGAACAAGTTCATTTTCCTTCTGATGCCTACCTTTCCTGGTACCTCTTACCTGCTGTCTCATGGGTGGAGCATAGTAGCGCATTCACAAGACCCAGTCAAAATGGTGCATCTTTGTAACATTGGCAGAGTTACATTGGAATAGGCAGCATTTCCACTGAACTGTTTCATACTAATCTCTGGCACCTGTGACAATGGCAAGATCTGCCCCCACCTCTGCAGCAGAATTTTACTGCATATTTCTCACCCAAATGGGGTCCCTTTGTGGAACTGTTTCTTTCAAGTTTTTCTTCCACGTAGAGATTTCTTGAGACCCTGTTGGAAAGGGGTGAATCATTTCTTCCTTCATGGGTGACAGGCTAGGAAATTGGCTCTTTTATGACCCCCAAAGAGCTAGAGACAGAGAGATACAGAGATACAGAGAGAGAATATAATAGGCAAATGCAGGAAAGAAAACAAAGGACCTAATGACTATTGCCTAGTGAGAAATTCTGAGCCCATTGCCCTACTAATAAAGCCTGGCCCCTTCATTTACCTTGCAGTCTTTTTTTTGAATGCAAATGGCATACTTAAAGCCTCCTAGATGTCATTAAGCTTAATGACAAAGTCTCTTGTTAAAATTGCGGTGAATGGTTGAAATAAGGGAACTTGCCTGCAGGACACAAGGCACTTATTTGAGGCAGCCTTAGTTCCTTTGTTGTTTTCAGGAATCTCCTAAAGACCTGGCTAAGGTGGGGGAAGGGGAGACACAACAAGTTATATAACTACTGGGCATCACATTTTATCACCGAAAAAGAGCGAGAAGAGCTCTGTCCCCAGGTTTCATGTGGACTGATGATCTGTGATAAGGCACATGTGGCTGACAGTGTGGTGTAGTGGTCACAGCAGGGGTTCTTAACTTGGGGTCCATCCATGGGATACCCATGCGTGGAGTTCAGGGGGTCTGTGAACTTGGATGTGGGAAAAATTATACCTTTATATTCACTTAGCTTCTTCTTGGGCTGTATTCAGTGGTGGGATCCAAAAATTTTAGTAACAGGTTCCCATGGTGGTGGGATTCAAACAGTGGCGTAGCACCAATGGGGCTGGGTGGGGCACAACGGGGGCGTGGCCGGGCATTCCTGGGGTGGGGCATTAATAATTTCTGTTACTGTAAAAAACTCTTACTGTAAAAAAAAAGTTCCTAATTTCCAGCTGGTATCTTTCTGTCCATAATTTAAACTCATTATAGCAAGTCCTATCGTCTACCGCCAACAGAAACAACTACTTCTCCTCTAATTGACTACCTGTCAAATACTTTCAAATAGTTAATTTTGTTTCTAGAATTCAAAAGAAGGATACTTTCCTTAAACAAGGAACTTTACCATATTTCTAAAACATGTTTTTAAAACAGCCCAACAGGGAGAATTATCCCATTTTCTACCTTCGCTAACCAGCCACATAGGAAACAACAGGACTTCATGATTTTTGGACCTAATGGAATTTCTAACGGAAAAGCGGACCCAATTAGTGACCCCCTCTCGGCACACACAAATAATTAGTAACCCACTCTCGGGAACTGGTGAGAACCTGCTGGATCCCACCTCTGGCTGTATTCCCCTTGAGGGGGTTAGCACTGACATTTTCTTCTAACTGCTAACTGAAATTCAGCATTATTAGATTTACTATATTGCCCCTCACCGTGTGGGCTTGGGGTGCCCCTCACCACACCTCTAATACATACCAATAAAATAATAATAAATATCTTTTTTAAAAATACCAAATTCTCAGGTGACATTTATATTCCGGTCCCTTTTCAACAATAAGACCCACCACACCAAGGGGATCATAATTACCATAAATATTTACAGGATGGATAGGTGGGTGGGTGGGTGTATGAGTGAGTGAACAGGGGCGGCCTAGAATGGTAACTGTAGCTGCCTCAACCACAAGCCTATTGGAACAGCTCTGCCTTACAGTAAATAACTGGTTTCTTTTGTAATCTGATGTATTTTATTTTATGCACTTTATTTTATGCCTACATTTCCTTTGGGGCAGAGTTTCCATTATGGACAGCTTTTCCCCTTCCCGAAGTCATCACGCCACAGATTCAATAAGTCCCACAGTTTCCAAGAGCAAGCAAACATTAAAATATTATTCTGAGAAGGGATCTTAGGTTTCACCAGACAGCCAAAGAGGTCCATGGCGCAAAAAAGGTTAAGTGTCAAGACCCATTTCCATGCAGGCTTGCCATGCCTCCTGGAGAGGCCTGGAGAATCTGACACCTTAAACTCCTCAGCTTGGCGTGCACAGTATAACAATTTAAGTGTTGCTGGGTTTTTTTTGCATCTGCTTGCTTTGGTTATCTCATTGCCTGACCTTGAGGGCTGGGACCAGCAAATGGTTTCAGTTTAGGGCAGTGGTGGCAAACCTATGGCACGGGTGCCAGAGGTGGTACTCAGAGCCTTCTCTGTGGGCACATGTAAACAGAGTTCGTCATGTGGGGGGGAAATCGCCCTCCCCCCCCCACACACACATCTAGGCTGGCCTGGGCCGCTGGGCTCGATTATTAGCATTAAACCTAAGACCTAGTTTTGGGGAAGCAGTGTAGGTAACCCTGTTAAGCGCTGTTAAACCCCTCTGATTTTCATGCAAAGAACTAAAGCGTGATCCTTTACCTGGGTGTAAGCTCGGTTGCTGGCAATGGGGTTTGCTTCTGAGTAAACCCTCCCAGGGTTGTGATTCACCCGTTTGAAGAGTTGCATAGTTGCTTCAAAGCAAAGCCAATGACTACCACCAAGCTTACTCCCAAGTAACACATGCGTCTGAGCCAACCATTTAAAACCTCAGTATTCAGGTTAAATTGCTGTGTTGGCACTTTGCAATTAATAAGTGGGTTTTGGGTTGCAATTTGGGCACTCGGTCTCGAAAGGGTTCGCTATCACTGGTTTAGGGAATCATTATGGGAAGGGATGAGGAATAAAGCCTCTGGTTTGCTTGGGAAGTCTCAGATCTGGCAATATTAACAGGTAAACAATTCACAACTCTCAGTCGATAAAAATGGATGACACTAACATTCGAGTCTGCGTTTACTGGGGAGGCCGATAGACATGACATTAAGAGTTGCTGCATTAGAGTGTTGTATCAGTATGAGGGAAATGCAGGTTCAAATACCTGCTTTGCCATGAAAGAGAGCTGGATAACCCTGGGCCAGTCATATTTACTCAGCCTAGCCTAGCCTACCCCACAGGGAGGCCAATGATGTAAGCTTGGTTGGGTCCCCAATGGGGAGGAAAGTGGGGTCAGAGGTGTAGCTGGGCCATACTGCACCAGGTGTGCGCTCTGCATTTTCTGCCCCCACCCCCAACATACACACTCACCTTTGTTCAAGTGGAGGCTGGAAAAAGCGGCCTGTTCATGTGAGGCTGAAAATAGCCTGGTGGGAGCTACACTTCCCAGGAGACCTTCGGGCTTGCAAGGTCTCCTGGGAAATGTAGTTCCCACTTCAGCCTCAAGTGAACAGGCCTCTTTTCCAGCCTGCACTTCCAGGCTGAACTAAGGTAACTGTGTGTGGGGGGGCATGGGGGGTGGGGAGGGCACCACGGGGGGGGGGGGCCAACCCCAGGCACGTGCCTGGTACAATGTGCCCCCCGCCACTGCCCCCTGGTAGCTTCACCTCTGAGCGGGGTATAAATGAAGCAAATAAATATACCAATTTTCCTATTAAAATCAACTTAGAAGGAGTTAACTTTGACGCAATTCTCAAAGAATACAGGCAGAACTCATCATAACCCCTTCCTGGTCCTGAGGTAAAGGTAAGAGAATGAAAGAATGGTTCACCTGAGCAGTAGCACAAAGTGCCTTTCATACCTGTTTGCCTGCCCTGCTTGACCAGGAGTACAATTCTCAAGAGTCCAGGCACAGCAGCTGTAAGAAGGCAGCTCAGCAGGTGACTCCAGTTGTACCTTTAAGCCACAAACACTGAATTCAAGAGGCTGAGGACACGGTGCACCAGGCAACTGGTTTTTTTTCTGTGTACTGCTGTGCTGGTCACAAAACACCCACTGGGAGTGAACGGGCACTTATTCACATGCCTCAAGGAATCCATAGCTGATGCCTTATCCAACTACCATTTCAACAGGATTTTTCTTTAAAAAAGTTTACTCCATTTATACCCAACTTTTCTCTCCAGTAGGGACCCAAAGTGGATTACAACAGCATTCTTCCTCCATTTTATGTCCACAACAATCCTATGAGGTAGGTTAGACCTGTGTGTGACAGGCCTGAGGTCGCCCAGTAAGATCCCATGACACAGTAGGAATTCAAACTGGGCCTCTCAGATCCTAGCCCAGTGCTCTAACTGCTATATCACACTATCTCTCTACATACTTGCTGGAATTTCTTATTTAGAAACCGTCCCATTTTTTAAAAAAAAGTGTTGAACTTTGTCGGCTATGTACCCGACTAACTAAACATTTTAAAAGAAATCCTGTGCGGTGAAGGGAGTGAAATGTCGGCATTTGTGCAACCCATGTGAAAACCTATTACAGGTTAATGCAATTGCTTTCTTACATTCCATTCCACTCGCAGCTGGTTGGATACCCTGTCCGCCGTTGCTATTGTTCAGCAGTAAGATCCAGGGATGAAGAACTATCCAGGGGCTGCACGCTGTAAGCCAAGACGGTGAAACATTTCTCTGAGCAGAACCTGGATCAAGTTCCTTCTGGAGGGCAGAGAAAACAAACCATAAACCACAGGAGGTTATAAAATAATCTGCTTCGGGGACTGAGTCTGAAAGAAGTGGGGGATTTTGCACCGAGCTTTGACGTAAGACAAAGAGAAGCCATTCACTCCCACAGCTTTTTTTTTTTGGGGGGGGGGGAAGAAAAGGAGAGAAAAAGCAAGAGTAGCTTTCAGATTCCCAGGAGAAAGTTAGAGTGAAGGCGACAGACTGACCTGCCCGGGATCAAGGGAGGTAAGTGGATCTCTTAGCGCTATTTCTTTTTCCCTAGCCGGGAACAAGGAAGCAAATAGACCTTTCAGCACCAAGGACAGCTCCCAGGAGAACGGCCACAAAAGGGAGGCCTCTCAGGTGCCAGAGTTTGCAGCTCTCTTGGGGGCAGGCGGCTTCCCTTCCCCTGAAATGCAACTACATTGTGGCAAGGAAACTCCCAACAACAACATTTGGCAGTGCTGGACTTTAGAGTCAGGGCATTTCGAATAAGTGAGACAGTGGGAAATTGGGAGAAGCAAGAGAGCAGGCATGCCTGTTGGGATGGTAAAGGAGTGCCAGAAAAAAAAGAAATGGAAAGACAGAATGATATGCGTCAGCACCCTGGACAGATCTACACCGGCTTGAGAAACTCCAGATTTTCGCTTGGAAGGAAGAGAAGCGATTTTGCCTTTTTGGTATGCACCTGAGCAAATGAAAGCATACAGGAAAACTTCATCTGGGCAGCATTGCTTTGCTCCGCGATGAGAAAGACGGGGGGAGGTTAAAAATGTAGTCATGAACTGTGTTCATTTTGTTTCACGATTTCCTCCCCACTCACAGTCTTGTCAAGACTGGCAAATGCTAAACTCTTGCTCTGCATTCAGGGTACGTCATGACTGTCAAACACAGATTATATCTCTGTCTTAACTTTTGTAATGGCCGGGTTTTTAAGTCACTTTGCTTCTAACCAATATCAGCTTCTAGGATTGTGGCTACTGGGCTGGATCTGATTGGCTTTTGGGGAGGGAGGGTGGAGAGGGGGGGAGGGGGTGGAACGGGGAACTGAAGGTTCTTTTGACCTCCCCAAAGGCTATGCTGGGGCACATTTCTCAGAGGGCTTGCAGGACAAGGATGTAATAAGAAGGGGGATTGGCTTAGATGGTGTGAACAAGTTGGCTGGATCTAGCCTATGTTTAATCTCAACTTCCCTTGTAACTTTGCTTACAAGGAGCAGCAGTGGTGTAGTGGTTAAGAGCAGGTGCATTCTAATCTGGAGGAACTGGGTTTGATTCCCTGCTCTGCTGCTTGAGCTGTGGAGGCTTATCTGGGGAATTCAATTAGCCTGTGCACTCCCACACACGCCAGCTGGGTGACCTTGGGCTAGTCACAGCTCTTATGAGCTCTCTCAGCTCCACCTACCTCACAGGGTGTTTGTTGTGGGGTGGGGGAGGAGCTTGTAAGCCCCTTTGAGTCTCCTACAGGACAGAAAGGGGGATATAAATCCAAACTCCTCCTTCTTCTCTTCTACACTTGTTTGCTGGCCTATCCTTAATAGATAGATGGACCAATGATTCCCTCGCTTCTTTCTCCATAGATCACAGTTCACTGATGCTGTCAAAAGAGGGCCTGGGTGGGAAATAGACAAATCTATATTATTGGTAGGGTTGCCAGCCTCCAGGTCAGGGCTGGAGATCTCCCACTATTACAACTGATCTCCAGTCAACAGGGAAGAGAAAGAGAAGGAATTTTTAAGCTGCTTTGAGACTCCTTGGAGAAAAGCAGGCTATAGATCCAAATTTGATAATAAAAGCACAGGGAACCGGTAGAGGCAACAGTGAGAACACAACTAAAAACCATCAAGAGAAAAAACAAAAAAAGTTAGTAATAAAAAAGATAGTCAGATTCAAAGGAAAAGAAGAAAACAAAAGAAAATTAGAAAGAAACAGAAGAGTATGAATAGAAGATGATATTTATGAGATAAAAAGCACATTTTTAAAAGTTAAATAAAACACTATTATATCTACTTCTCCTCCAATTAACAGATCTTATTCTAATATGTGCAGGCAAATAATTATAATCTAGCTAGCCCAAATCTGATAGCTTTGATCAATTTCACTATCTAATAGTTACATTATATCGTTGGGCTATATACATCGAGCAAGGTTTCCAAATGACACTATAGGTCACACGAGCTTCATTCTTTAACAAATGGTTTAAAGATTCTTTAACAAAATCTGTCCGCCATATTGAATGCTTGAACTTTATGAACCCATTCTTCCGCTGTTGGAATCACTGTTGTTCTCCGATTCCTTGCTAATAGAATCCTTGCATCCAAGGTAAGATAAAACATAAGGTGATTATGGGGCGGTATATTAAATAAATAAGGCCCTTTCCGCACGGGCCAAAAACGACGGCCTGGGGGCGGTAAAAACGCCACCCCCAGGCAGCGCCGACCTGACTGCGCTCCCCCTCCCCCAGGGCGGCGTCAGGCCGCCCTAAACAACAACCCTTTAAAGGGTTGTTGTTGAGGGGAAAGCGTCTTCCCGGCGCTGTTTCCCCTTCCCTTTCCCATTTACCTCTCGTGTCGCCGTCCTGCTGGCCTCCTAAGTCCCTCCCTCGCTGTCCTCCGACCCCTGGAGGTCAGAGGGCAGCGTGGGCGGGGCTGAGGAGGCCCGCAGGACAGCGACACGAGCGGTAAATGGGAAAGGGAAGGGGGGAAGAGGCGGCTCCATGCGGAGCCAGCCACCGCCGTACTTCGTAAGCCTTCTCCAGAGAGGTCAGCCAACCGCGATCACCTGCAGTAATCGCGAGCGGCCTCCGCCTCCACGCCCGGCAGAATTCTTTTGCCGGTAATAATGGAGGCGCCTCAGATGAGAAAACGCGTAAGCGGAAACGGCCTAAGTAAGTAAGTAAGTAAGTAAGTAAGTAAGTAAGTAAGTAAGTAAGTAAGTAAGTAAGTAAGTAAGTAAGTAAGTAAGTAAGTAAGTAAGTAAGTAAGTAAGTAAGTAAGTAAGTAAGTAAGTAAGTAAATATATTTCTGTGCATTTCTCCGATTTCTGTGGTGGACTTTAATGCCGTTTTTGCTCTTGCCAGGTTCCAGAAACCCAATGGATTCTGGGATCTCAAAGAAGGCTCCCAGCAACATGAGATTCACCGGCTCTCTTTTCATGATGGGCGTGTTGTGTGTGATGCCGTTCTTCTGCCATAGCCAGCTTGACCCCCTGGCTCTTGGCCGCGCTGACCCCCAGTGCTGGGAATCCTCGTCACTTACCCTGCTGGAGATGAGGAAGCCCCCGATTTCTGACTCGGTCGGAGGCTTTTGGGATTTCATGCTCTTCTTGAAGTCGTCTGATAATCTGAAGCACGGGGTGCTGTTCTGGGATCTGGCGCAGCTCTTCTGGGATATCTACGTGGAATGTGTACTTTCCAGGACCCATGGCCTAGGGAAAAGGCAGCTGGATGAAGGTCGGCCACAAATTGCAGCTCTTCCGTCTTGGATCACAAGGAGTAAGCAAGGCTGTTATTTTGTATACAAGAGTGCATATGTTATTTATTCAATTTAGGCCAGTGATGGCAAACTTATGGCATGGGTGCCAGAGGTGGCACTCAGAGCCCTCTCTGTGGGCACACGCAAACAGAGTCCCCCTCCACACATCTAGGCTGGCCTGGGCCGCTGGGCTCGATTATTATTATTTTTAAATGCTTTATTTAGATTTCATAAACATATAATAAATATAACATTACAGTATTTTTCATTCATATGTCTTAACTGAGAAAAAAAGAAAAGAAAAAAAGAAAGGAGAAAGTCGGAAAGGAAAAAAAATCGCCATCATGGAAAAAAGAAAAGGAGAAAAAGAAAAAACAAGAATAATATAACAATTTTCATCTTTCAAAAAGTCTAGTATAATCTCGATTATTAGCATTAAACCTAAGGCCTAGTTTTGGGGAAACAGTGTAGGTAACCCTGTTTAGTGCTGTTAAACCCCACTGATTTTCATGCGAAGAATAAAAGCGTAATCCTTTATCTGGGAGTAAGCTCGGTTGCTGGCAATGGGGCTTGCTTCTGAGTAAACCCTCCTAGGGTCGTGATTCACCCGTTGGAAGAGTTGCACGGTTACTTCAAAGCAAAGCCATCGACTACCACCTGAGTAATGCACACCTCAGAGCCAACCGTTTTCTCTAAGAAAACCCCTCAGTATTCAGGTTAAATTGCCGTGTTGGCACTTTGCGATAAATAAGTGGGTTTGGGGTTGCAATTTGGGCACTCAGTCTCGAAAAGGTTCGCCATCGCTGATTTAGGCCCTTTTCACAAATCCTTGAAAAAATTTGCAAAACATTTCCAGTCCCCCCCCCCTCCCCATTTGTCCTTACTCACCTTCTCAAAACAATTCCTGGCTGCCATTTTGTGATTGTTCTGGTTTTTATTTTCTGTGAATTTTCTGCTATGTTGCTTCAAAGCCTTGTGCTGCAATTCTCCTAGGATGTGTACAATTTGACCTTCAAAAACAAGTTTTTTAAATGATGGAAATGAACAGGTGAGCCAATGGAGCGAGTTCACAAAATGGTGCTCAAGAGAAAGCCTGCGGAATGCAGAGGTGTGGCAAACATTTTCAAAAGATATAAAGAATACACAGCAAGTCAAAACATTTTGAAAATGTTTCAACCAAAGAATTGCTAAAATAGAGGATTCATTTAAAACATTTTGAGGCTAGAAATAAATCATTTGGGGGGGGGGGGAACCATGTGAAACTCATCGGAGGAAATGTTTTATTTCCTGCCTCAAAACATTTTGTTTTAGTTGTGCGGAAAGGGCTTTAGGAAGACCAGGATCACATGGACAGAGTCTATGCCAAGCCTCCTTCCCATTACAGAATTTCTCAAGTTTCTAGAAAGATATGCTGTTATGCAAATAGCTTGGTCATAGGAACTTCAGCCCCATATAGACTACAGTGGAAGGGCACAGGAGAGTTGCTTATTAGAGCTGGTCCCAAGCCTGTAAGGAGACTCAAGGTGGCTTACAAGTTCCTTTCCCTTCCTCTCCCCACAACAAACACCTTGTGAGGTAGGTGGGGCTGACAGAGTTCTGAGAGAACTGTGATTAGCCCAAGGTCACCCAGAAGGAATGCAGGAGTGCGGAAACACATCTGGTTCACCAGATAAGCCTCTGTCACTCAGGTGGAGGAGTGGGGAATCAAACCCGGTTCTCCAGATTAGACTCCAACTGCTCTTAACCACTACACCATGATGGATCTCAGCACCATGCTTGCACCACGCTGGCTTTAACAAATTTAGCCACCTTAACATCTGTTAACAAGATTATTCTGTTCACACCTGGAAAGGCTTTTTCTCTCCACTCTTTCAATGAATGCCTATAAGTGAAATGGGAATTCTAATTCAAATTAGAAATTGCGAGCACCGAAGTGGAAGGCAGAAATTGCTCAAAATGAGAGAAAGCAGAATACAACAGAGTTGGTTGGGCATGGGCAAGAACTAAATGGGGACCCTTTGCCCACAGTGTGAACTTGTAGGCAAATAGTAGCATTTTCATGCATGCACCTGTATGCGCCATCTGATCCCTTCAAGTTGGAAATATCCTCATGGTCTGAATTATTTAGCTGTTCTGGGGATCTATTGAGATTTGTTTTAACGCCACATTGACTCACAAGCAAAACTAATCACATCGGGAAAATGAAATATCCAGGCACATCAGAAATATATTTTCATGTTGCTTTTCCCTCCAACATCTAGGGATTTTGTCACAGATTCAAGTGATTCCTGTAGTGGAGAAGAAAGAACTGAACAAAGATCTAATAAACATACAAGTGCTCAGGAGTGAGTCTGCTTTCCTCCGAAGAATTACTGGGCAGATAAGAATGAAGAAGAAATGAACACGTTTCGAATGGGCCAGTTGATTTCTGTTTGTTTGTTTTTTAAATAATGCTATTCCTGGTGATTTTGTTTTTGTTTTGTACTTTTAATTGCATTTACAATTGTGAGAAGGGAATGCCTGTACTGTTTGGATCTGGCGAAAAAAAGCAACTGCAACATTAAATCCCACCAAATTTAGCAGGACTGACGTTTTTGGCAACTTCCGTTCCTTTCAATGGGATTTACTTGGAGCTACAACCTTGGGTAATTTAAAAAAAACCGCAAGCTGGTAGTCAGGGGCGAATGCATTTTGCTGCTTCTTGTTTTGAGGCTGGAATAAAGTGCATGGTTCATAAGCAGCTGGTCAAGTTATTATTTCTGGACCTGTAAGGTCTATTGGATGAACAGGGATGGAGAGTCTATGGGGGCCCTCATATTTGTAGGGATGTCCCATTCTGCACTCCTTGGCACTGCATAAGAATGTAAGAAGAGCCCTGCTGAATCAGATCAGAGGCCCATCTGGTCCAGCATCTTGTCTCACCCAGCCACTTCCTCTGAAGGTACAGTGGCCCCAGATGTTGACTTCTGGCGCTAGAACTCAGAGCTGACTAGGTTTGCTCTAGTAACCATGAGCTGAGGAGGTTTGCTCTAGTAACCATGGCCTGTAGAAGAGGTGGGATCCAGCAGGTTCTCACAGGTTCCCGAGAGTAGGTTACTAATTATTTGTGTGTGCCGAGAGGGGGTTACTAATGGGTGATTTTGCCACGTGATTTTTGCCTTAGTTACGCCCCTCCTCTCTGCAGTAGCGCGCAGAACTTGAAGCAGTCTAGCAGGAGGTGCACCGGTGTGCGTGGCAGCCTGCGCCTGCGTGCATTTGTTTCCCGTCCAAGGACCAGCACAGTGGCTGTGTCCTTGCCACAGCCCCGCCCAGGAATGCCCCGCCCCCGGAATGCCCGGTCACGCCCCTGTCATGCCCCACCCAGCCCCATTGGTGCTATGCCACAGTTTGAATCCCACCATCATGGGAACCTGTTACTAAAATTTTTGGATCCCACCACTGGCCTGTAGCCACCGATAGACCTCTCCTTCATGAATCTAATTCCCTTTTAAAGCTGTGCACAGCGTTGGCCATTAGGGTAGTGCAACTGGAAAAGGCCAAACTGAACCCCTCCCTCCGCTGCCAAATGGCAGTAATTTAAGGGAGCTAAAAATGTCAATTCCCCCCTGCCAGCATTTTTGGGGCTGTTTCGGCCCTGCCTCCATTTTAAAAAAAGGGAGGGTACAGAGCTGAATGCAGGAGTTAGCTCAGCCAATCCATGCACTCTTTTCTCCGCTGCCACCTCCAAAACTTGCTTGAGCTTCAGAGACAGTGGGGAAGAGAGGAGAGTTGTATGCAGGGGTCGGCTAAACGGATTCCTGCATTATGCTCTGTAGCTTGAGATTTTTGGGATTTGGCTTTAAAAGATTCAAAAATCTCTCAAAAGCACCCCCCCTCCCCAAATGTTATGGGAATTTGACTCTTTCTTTCTTTCTTTCTTTCTTTCTTTCTTTCTTTCTTTCTTTCTTTCTTCCTTTCTTCCTTTCTTCCTTTCTTCCTTCCTTCCTTCCTTCCTTCCTTCCTTCCTTTCTTTCTTTCCTTAAAAATTCTGTATACCCCTAGTCAGTAGTGGGATTCAAATAATTTAGCAATTGGTTCCGGTGGTGGGATTTAAATAATTTAACAACTGGTTGTTTGCAAGCACCATTTTAACAACCGGTTCTGCAGAAGTGGTGCGAACCTGTTGAATCCCACCACTGCCCCCTAGTGGTCCTTACTACATTTTTGGGGCAGCAAATTCCTTGTAAACACTCTCCCTCAGAGCCCACTTCAGTTTTCCCTTCCCATTTTCTCATGCCTGCCATTTCTAGGTTTTTGGACAGTTTTTTAAAAATGGCACAAAGCTCTCAAGCGATGATGGACAGGGGAAATGCAGCTAGATATGGTGGGTGAGGTTTGGAAATGTGTTTTTCCCTGTGCACGGGGGTGGGGGGGTGGGGGTGGGTCTAAACTGCTTTGACTATGATTTTTTCCAGAAATATGAGAACAAAGCAGGTTCTGAAACACTGGAGCAAATGGCGGACAGGAACCATAAAAGGAATGAAAGGAGAAGTTAGACTCTGGTGAATGCTCTGGGCCCTGCCCCCCCCCCCCCCGTGCACACACGCACGCACGCACGCACGCACACCACACAGTTGAGAGCTGGACCAAAGCAAATTCTCCATGGATTCTCCATTTAGCTTTAAGCAGAGCTTTTTGAGTTTAACCCATGAAAAATAAGGAAAGCTGCTATTTTTCATCTGTCGCTGTTGAAATCATGTCATCATTTATGTCTGATCCTAAACACACTGATGGGTATGTCACCGCTAGAGAGGCTGCTCAGATTCACATCTAATAGCATCAATAGGGTGTTGTGTATGGTCGAAGGCTTGGCTTTCATGGCTGCAATCACTAGGGTGTTGTGGGTTTTCTGGGTTGTATGGCCATGATTCCAGTAGCATTTTCTCATGACGTTTCACCTGCATCTGTGGTTGGCATCTCTGAAGATGCCAGCCACAAATGCAGGCGAAACGTCAGGAAAAAAATGCTACTGGAATACTGCCAAACAACCCAGAAAATCCACAACACCCTAATAAGGTTTTGGGTTTTCTCCTTAGAGAGACTAGAGATTGTGGCAGTTAATAAATAGCATCCATGATCTATGGCATCTCAACCAGCTACGCTCCAACATTACTAACACTATAAAAACAGGAACATTCTTTGCACTAGATAAATGATGTTTATAATTTATAACAGTTTTCCATATCAATGTTGAAATTTTAGAAACGGCAAGCTCAAGTTGTATTACATCAGAAGCAATGCATGATGGGAGGTTGGTAATTTATGAAAAAAGGTAATTTTTCAAGTTGGTCTACTAGACCCTGAGTCCACATAGAATACGCAGTAATACCAAGGCATTGTAAGCTTTTAAAAGTGTTGGAATTTAGTGAGCACCTTCAATATAGAACAGGGGTCTGCAACCTGCGGCTCTCCAGATGTTCATGGACTACAAATCCCATCAGCCCCTGCCAGTGTAACCTCTAACTGTGGGTTCTGTGGGGCAGAACTTGGAAGGAGTTGCAAAGAACTAAATTTTAAAACAAAATTTAGTTTACTTAACAAATAAAACTTTTAACATTTACATTTAACATTAACAATTTACAGTCCTTCTAAGTTGCATTTCAAGTCCTTATCTTGAAAAACTACTGATAAATGCAAAGTCCAATTCTTCCTGCTGGTGGTTGGCTTATGAAGACTTCAGAGGCTTGGTGAATGGGATCCAAGATGATGAAGGTCCTCAAACGTGAACTCCTCCTGTATCACCATATACATAGCAAGCCCTCCTGAAACAATAAATTCTAACATTTACAATTATAGCAAAAATAACCAACTCCCTTCCCACTAGTTCCCAACAACTTTGCAATTACCTTAAACAAGGTGTTAAGAGCTTATAACGGATTAAATCAAGGTCCCAGCCTGGTAGCCTGGCTTCCTCCAACTTCACCAGTTTTTGCAGCCTTCTCCGGCTTAGAGTCTCCACCCCTTTCTGGGTCAACCCATTCTGATCATAGGGGTTACACCAGCACAGCCAATTGGCCATGCTGGCAGGGGCTGGTGGGATTTGTAGCCCATGAACATCTGAAGAGCTGCAGGTTGCAGACCCCTGATATAGAAGAATCTCCTTAAAGTCAATTGTGTTAAACCCACTTTCTGCTTCAGGTATTTGATGTGTTTAAAACATTGCAGATTTGATTCCTACCTACATTTATTCACTTGCTGGAATTTATGTATGCCTATTGTCCAAATTTTATTTGGAGTAAACTATAATTTTGGAGAAAACCATCATTTATTTCCAGTAGTTCAATTTTATAATAACCTACAAAGGCCCAGATATAATGTTTAAGTCCAATCTTAGTTTTTGACAACAAGACAAGATCTTCTGCATATAATAGTTTTTGAATAAATGGATAGTTAAATTCGCCACTTTTCCTGATACTGTGAAATGAAGATTGGTTCTTAATGGTCTAAATCAAAATTGTGTAGTAGATGCTGTATCTGTCTTATAGCTAAAACCAACTCCTTCTGCTTTAAACACTGTAGTCTTTTTTTTTTTTTGGAGCTGTTACTTGTGCTGAATTTAAAACCCTCGAGTCACACCTTGTGATTTTAAAGGGAACACATTTTCAAAGCCCCTTGTTGGCCTGATGACAGTCTGGACAGCCAGAGGTCTGCAACTCATCATTAAAGAGCCAAGCGACGACGTCAACACTCAGAGAACGAGATCAGCGGGTCAGTATAAGAGAGCCTTCTTGCATAATTGAAACTATGCAACTTGAGAGTATTGAAAATTCACGGGTCATTTATGAATGAATAAAGCGTCCACAGACAGGAGATTGTAAATCCTTTACTAGGAACTGTCACACATGAAGTCTCATGGTGATCAATAAGTATATAGAAGAGTTCCCAGCATGATTGTTTTAACTTGCTGGCATCAACTTGCACGTAGTTTGCTCTTGGATTATTGTCAGATGTTCAACTGTGTATCACTTTTCTGCCATACATCTCTAAGAAGCCCTTTTAATCCCATAGGAATCTTTGCCTGCCATTTCCTTCGCACAGGGGATATTCTAGCACTTTCTCCCAATAATGTAAATATTTGGTTTTCTTGTCTGTTTGGTTTTCTACTGATCCATGTTTGCTTCTGAAGCTAGAGCCTTCAGATCCCTAGATCCTATCAGCTTCTCCTTTGTTGTGCTGTTTAAATCAGACGGCCTCACATTGTTTTCAGACATTCGCCTGCAGCAAGCTAGAAGGAACAAGACGGAATTCAAATCCTGCTTGTAATGGAAACAAATGAACAAAACTGGCCCATCCGCTCCCTCTCCTTTGCAGGGGAAGATGTGCCATTGAACAATCATTTGAGGTTACCATCTTTCAGCAAATGCTCATTGGGTTTCCAAAGCAAGAGGGTAGCTGAGGTGGTTGTAATGGAAATCCTGCTTGTAATGGAAACAAATGAACAAAACTGGCCCATCCGCTCCCTCTCCTTTGCAGGGGAAGATGTGCCATTGAATAATCATTTGAGGTGACCATCTTTTAGCAAATTCTCATTGGGTTTCCAAAGCAAGAGGGTAGCTGAGGTGGTTGTAATGGAAATCCTGCTTGTAATGGAAACAAATGAACAAAACTGGCCCATCCGCTCCCTCTCCTTTGCAGGGGGAAGATGTGCTATTGAATAATCATTTGAGGTGACCATCTTTTAGCAAATGCTCATTGGGTTTCCAAAGCAAGAGGGTAGCAGAGGTGGTTGTCTATTGCCTGCCTCTGCATAGCGACCCTGGAATTCCTTGATGGTCTCCCATTCAAATACTGACCACGGCTGACCTCACTTAGCTTCCGAGATTTGACGAGATCAGGCTTGCTCATGCATCCGAGTCAGGGTGTTGTGATATTAGGCAAACGCGTTTGCTTAAAATTAATGGGACACACAAAATGTATTCAAGACTTTTACATTTAATTCACTGTACATGTTTTTTAAACCCCCCTCCCATGGGCTGATTAACCACTTAATCTGTACAATAATGTAAATGTGAAAATATTTTGTACATTCAGTTCTTGAGCACATTTTTTTAAAAAGTTACAAACGAGCAATTTCAACAATATTAAGCAACTGGTTTATGATCCGCAGTATTAACTATCTGGGGAAATCAGCCTTACTGACTTTTGCATAGGTTTGAGAACAACCACCAAGTTCAAGGCAAACATAAATACACTACAATGATTTCAGTTGCAAAAAATTGAGCATGCACTTAATTCTGGTTGTCGATCCTAGTTTTAAGCCCCTCCCACTTCCTCCCGGGAGGTTAGAAGGACATCCATTGCACTCCCTTTACCCATTTCAGCCTTACGACAGCCCTGCGAAGAAGACTGGGCTGAGAAAATATGACTTCATGGCTGAGAAGGTCTCAATGTGGGTCTCTACCCTGTTTCCCCGAATATAAGACATCGCCTAAAAATAAGACATAGTAGAGGTTTTGCTGAAGTGCGAAATATAAGGCATCCCCCGAAAGTAAGACGTAGCAAAGTTTTTGTTTGGAAGCATGCCTGACGAACAGAACACAGAAAAACAAGACATCCCCTGAAAATAAGACATCGCACATCTTTGGGAGCAAAAATTAATATAAGACACTGTCTTATATTAATAATGGACACTGTCTTATATTCGGGGAAACATGGTATGGTTGAAGTCGAACCCTCTAAGCAAAGGGCAACGTGGTTTACTTTGGCTTGACAGATCCCGAGGGTGCTGTGACCTCATCCCTCGGTACCAGAAGCATTTAAAATGTATCATAAAATGTGATGGATGAATGCTGCTCTATTTTTTTTAAAAAAAATCTTCATTTAATAAATTTATTAAACGACAGAATTGAAATATTCAAAAACATTCTATTACATTCATTTTCCATCAAGAGAAAAAAAACAAAAAAGTTAGTAATAAGAAAAGATAGTCAGATTCAAAGGAAATGAAAGAAGAAAACAAAAGAAAGTTAGAAAGAAACAGAAGAGTATGAAAAGAGATCAAAGAAGATGATATTTATGAGATAAAAAGCACATTTTTAAAAGTTAAATAAAACACTATTATATCTATGTCTCCTCCAATTAACAGATTTTATTCTAATATGTACAGGCAAATAATTATAATCTAGCTAGCCCAAATCTGATAGCTTTGATCAATTTCATTATCTAATAGTTACATTATATGATTGGACTATATACATCGAGCAAGGTTTCCAAATGACACTATAGGTCGCATGAGCTTCATTCTTTAACAAATGGTTTAAAGATTCTTTAACAAAATCTGTCCGCCATATTGAATGCTTGAACTTTATGAATCCATTCTTCCCCTGTTGGAATCACTGTTGTTCTCCGATTCCTTGCTAATAGAATCCTTGCATCCAAGGTAAGATAAAACATAAGGTGATTATTTTCAGTTGTAAATTTGGTATCTCCTAATATCGGACTTAGCAGGTAAGTTTCAGGTACCGTCTTATATTGCATATTGAAAATGTTCCGTATTTTTCTGCTGTATTGAAGAAATCAGAAACCTGCTGCGGAGAGATTAGTGACTAATGATGGAGCTCTCTCTTAGCCAGTGTGGCACTTCCGCAGTCAATGTAATAATGGTGTCCTCTCTTGGCTAATTCTAGACTTGAGCTTTGTTCGAGTGTGACTATTGTCTTACTTCTTTACCATGGGCAATTAGGCAGGGAAGGAAACTTGACATTTCCTGGCTGGTGAACTTACTTGGCTGAGGACACCCGAGAAAGACTTGGAAACGTGTTCAGCTGCAGAGAGCAATTCCTTCTTGAGAGCGGAAGTCTGGCCTGAAAGTAAAGGGGGAAAGAATTTGTAGAGTCAACGGACATTCCAGGAGATGAGCTGCCTTTTCAACTCGTATCGTTGCAGATTCAGTTCAATTCCAAGCTGAGCTGGCATTAAGGCGGTGGTTGTAAAATTATTTGTTATGATGTGGACATCAGAGAAGTTCAGATGGCTTCTAGGGATCATCAACTTGGGCATTAGAATCAGGACAAAGAAAATATATCTTTACACCAGTCCTATAAAAGCTGGAATTCGCTCTGGCATTCATGGCCAGAGGATGTGGTGATGACCACGGGCATGGATGACTTTAAAAGGGGATTAGACAGATTCATGGAAGAGAGGTCTATCAGTAAACCACTGAGGAACCTGGTCTTTATGGGCTTTTTTTTGGCCCTCTGGAGCAGTGGTTCCAAACCAGAGGTGGGATCCAGCCGGTTCTCACAGGTTCCCAAGAGTAGGTTACTAATTATTTGTGTGTGCCGAGAGGGGGTTACTAATGGGTGATTTTGCCATGTGATTTTTGCCTTAGTTACGCCCCTTCTCTCAGCAGTAGCGCACAGAACTTGAAGCAGTCTAGCAGGAGGTGCATCGGCGTGCGTGGCAGCCTGCGCCTGCGTGCATTCGTTTCCCGCCCAAAGACCAGCGCAGCGGCTGCGTCCTTGCCACAGCCCCGCCCAGGAATGCCCTGCCCCCGGAATGCCCAGCCACGCCCCCTCGTGCCCCGCCCATCCCCATTGGCGCTACGTCACAGTTTGAATCCCACCACCATGGGAACCTGTTACTAAAATGTTTGGATCCCACCACTGTTCCAAACCATTTTTCACTTGCATATCCCTTGGCAACCTATTTCCCTAAAATTATACTCTCACATTAGCAAACCCATTAAATAATTATTTTTTTGCATACCCCCAAGCGCTCTGGTCCATACCCCTGGGGGTATGCATACCCCAGGGTGGGAACTTTTGCTCAACAGTAACTTTGCTCTACACAGTAACCTCGCTGAGTGAAAAAGGATGCTGGACTAGATGGTGCACTGACTGTTCTTACGTTTCATAAGCTGATTTATGGCTTTTCAGCGAAAGATCCAAAATATGTTTCAGATTCTTCCAAATACCCAGTATACCAGCACCATCCTTGACAAGATTGTGTACAGAACAAGAAGAAGAAAAGTTTGGATTTATACCCGGCTTTTCTCGACAGTAAGAAGACTCAAGGCAACTTACAAACTCCTCTCTCTTCTTCTCTCCGCAATAGACCTGTGAGGCAGGCGGGGCTGAGAGAGTTCTGAGAGAACTGTGACCAGCCCGAGGTCACTCAACAGGCTGCCTGTGCTGGAGTGGGGAAACAAACCAGGTTCTCCAGATTAGAGTCCACACTAGCTCTCTTAGAGTCCACACTAAGATATACATTCCTATTTTCCCTCCTCAGTCAGAAGTCCATTTAAAAGCTTTGAGCAGGAGTCAGCGCGTGGTATTACAGGCGAAACTGCTGTGCCTCCAGAGCGACACAAGATGCCTATTTTATAACACTTAATCAGCAAAGTACATTCAAATATATGATTATGAGCCCAAGAAATCCCAGCAACACTGGAGTGGAGTATAGGTATGATCAAATAAAGTGTGATGGTGCTCAAGCATTTCTGGGGACTCTCACCTGGTTGTACCTGGAGGGAGAGGGCATCTTTCAACTTCAGCATCAATTGTTGCAGTTCTTTCTCCTCCTCCTCCTCCTCCTCCTCCTGCTCTATGTCCTTCTCACTAGGAGGTGGGCCTTGTGCCGCTGGAGAACATGGGCTTGTGATCTGACTTTGATTGGGATGGCTTGTTTCAGGCATTAGACGAACACTTTTCACCCCATGAATTTGATGTTGGTCAGCTTCAGGCTTGGTGCCTTGGAAGGGTTCTGTCCTTGGTGTGGTCTCCAGTGATTCGGAGTCCCCGCTGAATAGACCGCTCTGTGGACCTAAAAGCCAACTCCTCTCAGGACAAGCAGAGATGGGCTCCAAAGACTTGTCATTGGGGGTTTCTGAGCGAGACAATTTTGATGGAGAGCAGCCAACTCCATTGGGGAAACTTCTTTCTTTCAAGGATTTTTCATTACATTTAGCAACGTTCTAATATGACGGAAAGACATAACACACTAATTAAAATGTTGTCTCAATGTTGAGAAACACATGGAGGAAAGTATTATGCTATGTAACACACTGAGAAGAATGGTAGTCAAATGTGGACCTCTGAAAAGGAATAAAAAAATCTGGGTACTACTCAATCCACACTGCATCCCCATCATTTATCTTTTTCCAGTGAGATTATACAGCAGGCAGACTTGTGAGGGCTTGTGGAGGAAACCAAATTGAATTCTTTTGTTCCTTCCCCAAACTAACCCTGTCTTCAGAGGTGGGATCCAGCAGGTTCTCACAGGTTCCCGAGAGTAGGTTACTAATTATTTGTGTGTGCCGAGAGGGGGTTACTAATGGGTGATTTTGCCATGTGATTTTTGCCTTAGTTACGCCCCTCCTCTCAGCAGTAGCGCGCAGAACTTGAAGCAGTCTAGCAGGAGGTGCACACCGGCTAGTAAGGCAAGTGGCACCCTGCACCAAGTGCATTCATTTCAACAAAGATCTGAGCTAGCTGGCTAGCTGCGTCCCTGCTACAGCCTCACTTCTAAGAATGCCTCCCCGCTACTTCTTGGAATGCCCGGCCACACTCCCCATTTTCAGCCTCACTCCAGCCCCATTGGCTGCTGGGTTGAAGCCTGGAAATCCCACCTCACCATGGGAACCTTGTTACTTTCAAAAAATTTTGGATCCCATCAGCTGCCTTGCCTTTGTTTGTTCCTCTTTAAAGCACCCTCGCCGCCATACTTACCACCTTCTCTTGATTGAGGTAATTTCTACCATGACACAATGCCAAAGAGTCCACAGCTTGTTGTGTTTTCACTGATTGGTTTTGCCCTCTTCCAACCATCAGGTGCCCAGAGGCGTGCCCAAACATTAGAGAGGGCCCTAAATTCTCCACATGATACTCCCCACCATAATTCCGGTTGGAGGTCTCGGTGCTGTGCGGGTTGCCCAGACAGCCTAAAATGGTCTCCAGTATCATCAGTATCCTTGTGGGGATGCCTCTGTGTGTGCAGACAAAGCTGGCCCTGTTCTTTTTAAACTTGTCCCATTAAAAAAAAGTTAAGGATTTTCCTGTAAACCTGAC
The DNA here is from genome assembly GCF_021028975.2 of Sphaerodactylus townsendi. Classification (NCBI taxonomy): domain Eukaryota; kingdom Metazoa; phylum Chordata; class Lepidosauria; order Squamata; family Sphaerodactylidae; genus Sphaerodactylus; species Sphaerodactylus townsendi. Next base: position 16,424,035 of record NC_059426.1, on the reverse strand, counting down.
GATACCACCAGGTTTGCAGAAACTTCTTTCTCAATCTTGCAAGCCCCCTACCCTTACAGATTTTTTCATTCACATAGGGGGGATACTTGGCTACTATATATGATTTGTTTTTCATTGAAACAAGATATATTTTATTTATTTATTTATTATTTATTATTTATTATTTATTATTTATTATTTATTTATCATTATTCATTATTCATTCATTCATTCATTCATTCATTCATTCTTTATTTATTTATTTATTTATTTATTATTGCATTTTTATACCACCCTCCCCCGGAGGGCTCAGGGCGGTGTACAGCACTAACAAACAGACAATAAAACAAGATAAAATTAAGTTAAGATTTAAAATGCAGCATTCAAATATCAAACCCTATTTAAGTTTAAAATAGATGGCATCCGGCTATTAAAACCTCCTCTTAAGAGAGGGACAGTGGGTCTAGAGTGTTTCTCAGCATGTTTGTTTCGGGTACCCACATCAGCAGCTGGTCTCCCCAAAGGCCTGGTGGAAAAGCTCAGTCTTACAGGCCCTGCGGGACTCATTGAGGTCCCGCAGGGCCTGGACAGCTGGAGGGAGAGCATCCCAACAGGCAGGGGCCAGGGCCGTGAAAGCCCTGGCCTCCGCAGAACGCAGAATAGGTTTCGAAGGCTGTGATTAATGGGATCAATTGCAAGATTACTCACATTATTCTTGACTGTCTGAGATATGTGGGCATTAGGAATTTCTCTCCCAGGCTGGCCCTAGACAAATCTGAAAGTGACTCTGACTGTTCTGTTGTGGAGCTTCTGTTAAACAATGCAGATGTCATGCTCTGTAGCAAAATTAGTAGCACAATTTCTTTTACAAGTGACAGAACTTTCTAAGTAATGTATACTGCTATATATAGTCTCCCTGTCTGCGTTTTGAATGTACTCTTGATTTGTATTTCAAAAATGTCTGGCAACGCTCTAGAACCTATTTTTTAAATGCCAAATGAAGGTGGTTGTTGTTAAAGAGGCAAAAGCCTTGTAGATGTTTTCACTGGCTTTCTGAGTCACATCTCTAAAAGAGATCTGGGCTGAGGCATATCTAGGGAAAATGTAGCCCGGTTCAAAATCTGAGTTTTCTGCCCCCCCCCCCCCCCCCCCCGGCAGCTGCCCTTCCCCACCATGACCAAACAACCTTTTTTTGCACCAGGTCATCTCAAAGTCGGGGGGACCCAAGGGGAAGGAGAAGGGGTGCAGGTGACTAAATGGCCGCATCCCGGGGACATTTCACCGCATTTGTCCCCTTGAGCGGTAAGTCCCTGAATCTGGGTTTGGGGTTTTTCACTGATCCAAGGAAGGCTTTCGAGGCCCTTGGCTTGCTTCTTGGCATGGACTTGAAAGGTAATGTCTTTCCCTTAGCATTGTTTCCCTAATTTTCAGTACCGTGTAATTAATTATTGCAATTGGAGCCTGAGCATACAGCTCCCACCATGACCGTAAAAAAAGGGAAGATGATAATAGATCAGGATATAATTGCTCGAGGGAAATGATTCTCAGTGGCTGATTACCCATGGGCAGCTCTGCCCTGTCCTGTCCTTGCCCCACTCTGGTGCAAAAGTCCTGCCCGAAGTGTTCTTGCTTTCTGCGAGAAAAGCGAGAAGCACAGATGGGGCAAGAGGAAGCGCACCAGGCAAGAAATCTTGCCCCAACGCGCTTCCACTTTTGGCATGCCGGAGGGAGGAAGCATATCCGGACAAGATTTCTTGCTTTGGCGCGCTCCAGCAGCCAGTTCACAGCAGCTGCCTCGTGAGTAATTGGCCAGTTTCTTTACCTAAGAAAATCAGATCACAGATACAAAATTGCATCATGCCCAGAATGGGTGACATGTAGGCAGGTCAACCAGTTTAGGCGATATTGCTTTCCCACCCTACAGATTCAATTTGCTGAGTGCTGATAAGAGGGACTATAATAAATAAGAATATCATTTTAATTAAAAATAAGAAGTGGGAGATGGACCACAATGGGAAATTCAGTAAATCAGCATCCACATAACGGATTTATTTCAGAAAACTGCTTGGGAGGTAGCATTTGGAAGGTTTTTTCCCCCTGTTTTGTCACAGAGTAATCATGACATAGTCCCTTACACAAAGGCTGATTCCGCATGGGCGAAAAACAGAGGTGTGAAAACGGTGTGAAAACAATACAAATCCTTTTATACTGTTTTAAACCCTTTTACACCATTTTCACACCGTTTTCACACTGTTTTTTTTTACCCATGCGGAATCAGGTGTCTTTCATATTTTATCCTCAGACTGATAAACTCTCCGAGTTCCGAGTTCTCAGGTAAGCGAATATGCTGCAAATTTTTAAAGTGAAAATTTTTGAACAAATCACTCGAAAACCTTTGGTTAAAAACTAGGGATAGATCAAGAACATGTTATCTATCCATCCATCCATCCATCCATCCATCCATCCATCCATCCATCCATCCATCCATCCATCCATCCATCCATCCATCCATCCATCCATCCATCCATCCATCCATCCATCCATCCATCTGGGCGTGGGGGTGGGGGGGGGGGGGGGTGGGGGGGGGGGGGGGTGGGGGGGGGGGGGGGTGGGGGGGGGGGGGGGTGGGGGGGGGGGGGGGTGGGGGGGGGGGGGGGTGGGGGGGGGGGGGGGTGGGGGGGGGGGGGGGTGGGGGGGGGGGGGGGTGGGGGGGGGGGGGGGTGGGGGGGGGGGGGGGTGGGGGGGGGGGGGGGTGGGGGGGGGGGGGGGTGGGGGGGGGGGGGGGTGGGGGGGGGGGGGGGTGGGGGGGGGGGGGGGTGGGGGGGGGGGGGGGTGGGGGGGGGGGGGGGTGGGGGGGGGGGGGGGTGGGGGGGGGGGGGGGTGGGGGGGGGGGGGGGTGGGGGGGGGGGGGGGTGGGGGGGGGGGGGGGTGGGGGGGGGGGGGGGTGGGGGGGGGGGGGGGTGGGGGGGGGGGGGGGTGGGGGGGGGGGGGGGTGGGGGGGGGGGGGGGTGGGGGGGGGGGGGGGTGGGGGGGGGGGGGGGTGGGGGGGGGGGGGGGTGGGGGGGGGGGGGGGTGGGGGGGGGGGGGGGTGGGGGGGGGGGGGGGTGGGGGGGGGGGGGGGTGGGGGGGGGGGGGGGTGGGGGGGGGGGGGGGTGGGGGGGGGGGGGGGTGGGGGGGGGGGGGGGTGGGGGGGGGGGGGGGTGGGGGGGGGGGGGGGTGGGGGGGGGGGGGGGTGGGGGGGGGGGGGGGTGGGGGGGGGGGGGGGTGGGGGGGGGGGGGGGTGGGGGGGGGGGGGGGTGGGGGGGGGGGGGGGTGGGGGGGGGGGGGGGTGGGGGGGGGGGGGGGTGGGGGGGGGGGGGGGTGGGGGGGGGGGGGGGTGGGGGGGGGGGGGGGTGGGGGGGGGGGGGGGTGGGGGGGGGGGGGGGTGGGGGGGGGGGGGGGTGGGGGGGGGGGGGGGTGGGGGGGGGGGGGGGTGGGGGGGGGGGGGGGTGGGGGGGGGGGGGGGTGGGGGGGGGGGGGGGTGGGGGGGGGGGGGGGTGGGGGGGGGGGGGGGTGGGGGGGGGGGGGGGTGGGGGGGGGGGGGGGTGGGGGGGGGGGGGGGTGGGGGGGGGGGGGGGTGGGGGGGGGGGGGGGTGGGGGGGGGGGGGGGTGGGGGGGGGGGGGGGTGGGGGGGGGGGGGGGTGGGGGGGGGGGGGGGTGGGGGGGGGGGGGGGTGGGGGGGGGGGGGGGTGGGGGGGGGGGGGGGTGGGGGGGGGGGGGGGTGGGGGGGGGGGGGGGTGGGGGGGGGGGGGGGTGGGGGGGGGGGGGGGTGGGGGGGGGGGGGGGTGGGGGGGGGGGGGGGTGGGGGGGGGGGGGGGTGGGGGGGGGGGGGGGTGGGGGGGGGGGGGGGTGGGGGGGGGGGGGGGTGGGGGGGGGGGGGGGTGGGGGGGGGGGGGGGTGGGGGGGGGGGGGGGTGGGGGGGGGGGGGGGTGGGGGGGGGGGGGGGTGGGGGGGGGGGGGGGTGGGGGGGGGGGGGGGTGGGGGGGGGGGGGGGTGGGGGGGGGGGGGGGTGGGGGGGGGGGGGGGTGGGGGGGGGGGGGGGTGGGGGGGGGGGGGGGTGGGGGGGGGGGGGGGTGGGGGGGGGGGGGGGTGGGGGGGGGGGGGGGTGGGGGGGGGGGGGGGTGGGGGGGGGGGGGGGTGGGGGGGGGGGGGGGTGGGGGGGGGGGGGGGTGGGGGGGGGGGGGGGTGGGGGGGGGGGGGGGTGGGGGGGGGGGGGGGTGGGGGGGGGGGGGGGTGGGGGGGGGGGGGGGTGGGGGGGGGGGGGGGTGGGGGGGGGGGGGGGTGGGGGGGGGGGGGGGTGGGGGGGGGGGGGGGTGGGGGGGGGGGGGGGTGGGGGGGGGGGGGGGTGGGGGGGGGGGGGGGTGGGGGGGGGGGGGGGTGGGGGGGGGGGGGGGTGGGGGGGGGGGGGGGTGGGGGGGGGGGGGGGTGGGGGGGGGGGGGGGTGGGGGGGGGGGGGGGTGGGGGGGGGGGGGGGTGGGGGGGGGGGGGGGTGGGGGGGGGGGGGGGTGGGGGGGGGGGGGGGTGGGGGGGGGGGGGGGTGGGGGGGGGGGGGGGTGGGGGGGGGGGGGGGTGGGGGGGGGGGGGGGTGGGGGGGGGGGGGGGTGGGGGGGGGGGGGGGTGGGGGGGGGGGGGGGTGGGGGGGGGGGGGGGTGGGGGGGGGGGGGGGTGGGGGGGGGGGGGGGTGGGGGGGGGGGGGGGTGGGGGGGGGGGGGGGTGGGGGGGGGGGGGGGTGGGGGGGGGGGGGGGTGGGGGGGGGGGGGGGTGGGGGGGGGGGGGGGTGGGGGGGGGGGGGGGTGGGGGGGGGGGGGGGTGGGGGGGGGGGGGGGTGGGGGGGGGGGGGGGTGGGGGGGGGGGGGGGTGGGGGGGGGGGGGGGTGGGGGGGGGGGGGGGTGGGGGGGGGGGGGGGTGGGGGGGGGGGGGGGTGGGGGGGGGGGGGGGTGGGGGGGGGGGGGGGTGGGGGGGGGGGGGGGTGGGGGGGGGGGGGGGTGGGGGGGGGGGGGGGTGGGGGGGGGGGGGGGTGGGGGGGGGGGGGGGTGGGGGGGGGGGGGGGTGGGGGGGGGGGGGGGTGGGGGGGGGGGGGGGTGGGGGGGGGGGGGGGTGGGGGGGGGGGGGGGTGGGGGGGGGGGGGGGTGGGGGGGGGGGGGGGTGGGGGGGGGGGGGGGTGGGGGGGGGGGGGGGTGGGGGGGGGGGGGGGTGGGGGGGGGGGGGGGTGGGGGGGGGGGGGGGTGGGGGGGGGGGGGGGTGGGGGGGGGGGGGGGTGGGGGGGGGGGGGGGTGGGGGGGGGGGGGGGTGGGGGGGGGGGGGGGTGGGGGGGGGGGGGGGTGGGGGGGGGGGGGGGTGGGGGGGGGGGGGGGTGGGGGGGGGGGGGGGTGGGGGGGGGGGGGGGTGGGGGGGGGGGGGGGTGGGGGGGGGGGGGGGTGGGGGGGGGGGGGGGTGGGGGGGGGGGGGGGTGGGGGGGGGGGGGGGTGGGGGGGGGGGGGGGTGGGGGGGGGGGGGGGTGGGGGGGGGGGGGGGTGGGGGGGGGGGGGGGTGGGGGGGGGGGGGGGTGGGGGGGGGGGGGGGTGGGGGGGGGGGGGGGTGGGGGGGGGGGGGGGTGGGGGGGGGGGGGGGTGGGGGGGGGGGGGGGTGGGGGGGGGGGGGGGTGGGGGGGGGGGGGGGTGGGGGGGGGGGGGGGTGGGGGGGGGGGGGGGTGGGGGGGGGGGGGGGTGGGGGGGGGGGGGGGTGGGGGGGGGGGGGGGTGGGGGGGGGGGGGGGTGGGGGGGGGGGGGGGTGGGGGGGGGGGGGGGTGGGGGGGGGGGGGGGTGGGGGGGGGGGGGGGTGGGGGGGGGGGGGGGTGGGGGGGGGGGGGGGTGGGGGGGGGGGGGGGTGGGGGGGGGGGGGGGTGGGGGGGGGGGGGGGTGGGGGGGGGGGGGGGTGGGGGGGGGGGGGGGTGGGGGGGGGGGGGGGTGGGGGGGGGGGGGGGTGGGGGGGGGGGGGGGTGGGGGGGGGGGGGGGTGGGGGGGGGGGGGGGTGGGGGGGGGGGGGGGTGGGGGGGGGGGGGGGTGGGGGGGGGGGGGGGTGGGGGGGGGGGGGGGTGGGGGGGGGGGGGGGTGGGGGGGGGGGGGGGTGGGGGGGGGGGGGGGTGGGGGGGGGGGGGGGTGGGGGGGGGGGGGGGTGGGGGGGGGGGGGGGTGGGGGGGGGGGGGGGTGGGGGGGGGGGGGGGTGGGGGGGGGGGGGGGTGGGGGGGGGGGGGGGTGGGGGGGGGGGGGGGTGGGGGGGGGGGGGGGTGGGGGGGGGGGGGGGTGGGGGGGGGGGGGGGTGGGGGGGGGGGGGGGTGGGGGGGGGGGGGGGTGGGGGGGGGGGGGGGTGGGGGGGGGGGGGGGTGGGGGGGGGGGGGGGTGGGGGGGGGGGGGGGTGGGGGGGGGGGGGGGTGGGGGGGGGGGGGGGTGGGGGGGGGGGGGGGTGGGGGGGGGGGGGGGTGGGGGGGGGGGGGGGTGGGGGGGGGGGGGGGTGGGGGGGGGGGGGGGTGGGGGGGGGGGGGGGTGGGGGGGGGGGGGGGTGGGGGGGGGGGGGGGTGGGGGGGGGGGGGGGTGGGGGGGGGGGGGGGTGGGGGGGGGGGGGGGTGGGGGGGGGGGGGGGTGGGGGGGGGGGGGGGTGGGGGGGGGGGGGGGTGGGGGGGGGGGGGGGTGGGGGGGGGGGGGGGTGGGGGGGGGGGGGGGTGGGGGGGGGGGGGGGTGGGGGGGGGGGGGGGTGGGGGGGGGGGGGGGTGGGGGGGGGGGGGGGTGGGGGGGGGGGGGGGTGGGGGGGGGGGGGGGTGGGGGGGGGGGGGGGTGGGGGGGGGGGGGGGTGGGGGGGGGGGGGGGTGGGGGGGGGGGGGGGTGGGGGGGGGGGGGGGTGGGGGGGGGGGGGGGTGGGGGGGGGGGGGGGTGGGGGGGGGGGGGGGTGGGGGGGGGGGGGGGTGGGGGGGGGGGGGGGTGGGGGGGGGGGGGGGTGGGGGGGGGGGGGGGTGGGGGGGGGGGGGGGTGGGGGGGGGGGGGGGTGGGGGGGGGGGGGGGTGGGGGGGGGGGGGGGTGGGGGGGGGGGGGGGTGGGGGGGGGGGGGGGTGGGGGGGGGGGGGGGTGGGGGGGGGGGGGGGTGGGGGGGGGGGGGGGTGGGGGGGGGGGGGGGTGGGGGGGGGGGGGGGTGGGGGGGGGGGGGGGTGGGGGGGGGGGGGGGTGGGGGGGGGGGGGGGTGGGGGGGGGGGGGGGTGGGGGGGGGGGGGGGTGGGGGGGGGGGGGGGTGGGGGGGGGGGGGGGTGGGGGGGGGGGGGGGTGGGGGGGGGGGGGGGTGGGGGGGGGGGGGGGTGGGGGGGGGGGGGGGTGGGGGGGGGGGGGGGTGGGGGGGGGGGGGGGTGGGGGGGGGGGGGGGTGGGGGGGGGGGGGGGTGGGGGGGGGGGGGGGTGGGGGGGGGGGGGGGTGGGGGGGGGGGGGGGTGGGGGGGGGGGGGGGTGGGGGGGGGGGGGGGTGGGGGGGGGGGGGGGTGGGGGGGGGGGGGGGTGGGGGGGGGGGGGGGTGGGGGGGGGGGGGGGTGGGGGGGGGGGGGGGTGGGGGGGGGGGGGGGTGGGGGGGGGGGGGGGTGGGGGGGGGGGGGGGTGGGGGGGGGGGGGGGTGGGGGGGGGGGGGGGTGGGGGGGGGGGGGGGTGGGGGGGGGGGGGGGTGGGGGGGGGGGGGGGTGGGGGGGGGGGGGGGTGGGGGGGGGGGGGGGTGGGGGGGGGGGGGGGTGGGGGGGGGGGGGGGTGGGGGGGGGGGGGGGTGGGGGGGGGGGGGGGTGGGGGGGGGGGGGGGTGGGGGGGGGGGGGGGTGGGGGGGGGGGGGGGTGGGGGGGGGGGGGGGTGGGGGGGGGGGGGGGTGGGGGGGGGGGGGGGTGGGGGGGGGGGGGGGTGGGGGGGGGGGGGGGTGGGGGGGGGGGGGGGTGGGGGGGGGGGGGGGTGGGGGGGGGGGGGGGTGGGGGGGGGGGGGGGTGGGGGGGGGGGGGGGTGGGGGGGGGGGGGGGTGGGGGGGGGGGGGGGTGGGGGGGGGGGGGGGTGGGGGGGGGGGGGGGTGGGGGGGGGGGGGGGTGGGGGGGGGGGGGGGTGGGGGGGGGGGGGGGTGGGGGGGGGGGGGGGTGGGGGGGGGGGGGGGTGGGGGGGGGGGGGGGTGGGGGGGGGGGGGGGTGGGGGGGGGGGGGGGTGGGGGGGGGGGGGGGTGGGGGGGGGGGGGGGTGGGGGGGGGGGGGGGTGGGGGGGGGGGGGGGTGGGGGGGGGGGGGGGTGGGGGGGGGGGGGGGTGGGGGGGGGGGGGGGTGGGGGGGGGGGGGGGTGGGGGGGGGGGGGGGTGGGGGGGGGGGGGGGTGGGGGGGGGGGGGGGTGGGGGGGGGGGGGGGTGGGGGGGGGGGGGGGTGGGGGGGGGGGGGGGTGGGGGGGGGGGGGGGTGGGGGGGGGGGGGGGTGGGGGGGGGGGGGGGTGGGGGGGGGGGGGGGTGGGGGGGGGGGGGGGTGGGGGGGGGGGGGGGTGGGGGGGGGGGGGGGTGGGGGGGGGGGGGGGTGGGGGGGGGGGGGGGTGGGGGGGGGGGGGGGTGGGGGGGGGGGGGGGTGGGGGGGGGGGGGGGTGGGGGGGGGGGGGGGTGGGGGGGGGGGGGGGTGGGGGGGGGGGGGGGTGGGGGGGGGGGGGGGTGGGGGGGGGGGGGGGTGGGGGGGGGGGGGGGTGGGGGGGGGGGGGGGTGGGGGGGGGGGGGGGTGGGGGGGGGGGGGGGTGGGGGGGGGGGGGGGTGGGGGGGGGGGGGGGTGGGGGGGGGGGGGGGTGGGGGGGGGGGGGGGTGGGGGGGGGGGGGGGTGGGGGGGGGGGGGGGTGGGGGGGGGGGGGGGTGGGGGGGGGGGGGGGTGGGGGGGGGGGGGGGTGGGGGGGGGGGGGGGTGGGGGGGGGGGGGGGTGGGGGGGGGGGGGGGTGGGGGGGGGGGGGGGTGGGGGGGGGGGGGGGTGGGGGGGGGGGGGGGTGGGGGGGGGGGGGGGTGGGGGGGGGGGGGGGTGGGGGGGGGGGGGGGTGGGGGGGGGGGGGGGTGGGGGGGGGGGGGGGTGGGGGGGGGGGGGGGTGGGGGGGGGGGGGGGTGGGGGGGGGGGGGGGTGGGGGGGGGGGGGGGTGGGGGGGGGGGGGGGTGGGGGGGGGGGGGGGTGGGGGGGGGGGGGGGTGGGGGGGGGGGGGGGTGGGGGGGGGGGGGGGTGGGGGGGGGGGGGGGTGGGGGGGGGGGGGGGTGGGGGGGGGGGGGGGTGGGGGGGGGGGGGGGTGGGGGGGGGGGGGGGTGGGGGGGGGGGGGGGTGGGGGGGGGGGGGGGTGGGGGGGGGGGGGGGTGGGGGGGGGGGGGGGTGGGGGGGGGGGGGGGTGGGGGGGGGGGGGGGTGGGGGGGGGGGGGGGTGGGGGGGGGGGGGGGTGGGGGGGGGGGGGGGTGGGGGGGGGGGGGGGTGGGGGGGGGGGGGGGTGGGGGGGGGGGGGGGTGGGGGGGGGGGGGGGTGGGGGGGGGGGGGGGTGGGGGGGGGGGGGGGTGGGGGGGGGGGGGGGTGGGGGGGGGGGGGGGTGGGGGGGGGGGGGGGTGGGGGGGGGGGGGGGTGGGGGGGGGGGGGGGTGGGGGGGGGGGGGGGTGGGGGGGGGGGGGGGTGGGGGGGGGGGGGGGTGGGGGGGGGGGGGGGTGGGGGGGGGGGGGGGTGGGGGGGGGGGGGGGTGGGGGGGGGGGGGGGTGGGGGGGGGGGGGGGTGGGGGGGGGGGGGGGTGGGGGGGGGGGGGGGTGGGGGGGGGGGGGGGTGGGGGGGGGGGGGGGTGGGGGGGGGGGGGGGTGGGGGGGGGGGGGGGTGGGGGGGGGGGGGGGTGGGGGGGGGGGGGGGTGGGGGGGGGGGGGGGTGGGGGGGGGGGGGGGTGGGGGGGGGGGGGGGTGGGGGGGGGGGGGGGTGGGGGGGGGGGGGGGTGGGGGGGGGGGGGGGTGGGGGGGGGGGGGGGTGGGGGGGGGGGGGGGTGGGGGGGGGGGGGGGTGGGGGGGGGGGGGGGTGGGGGGGGGGGGGGGTGGGGGGGGGGGGGGGTGGGGGGGGGGGGGGGTGGGGGGGGGGGGGGGTGGGGGGGGGGGGGGGTGGGGGGGGGGGGGGGTGGGGGGGGGGGGGGGTGGGGGGGGGGGGGGGTGGGGGGGGGGGGGGGTGGGGGGGGGGGGGGGTGGGGGGGGGGGGGGGTGGGGGGGGGGGGGGGTGGGGGGGGGGGGGGGTGGGGGGGGGGGGGGGTGGGGGGGGGGGGGGGTGGGGGGGGGGGGGGGTGGGGGGGGGGGGGGGTGGGGGGGGGGGGGGGTGGGGGGGGGGGGGGGTGGGGGGGGGGGGGGGTGGGGGGGGGGGGGGGTGGGGGGGGGGGGGGGTGGGGGGGGGGGGGGGTGGGGGGGGGGGGGGGTGGGGGGGGGGGGGGGTGGGGGGGGGGGGGGGTGGGGGGGGGGGGGGGTGGGGGGGGGGGGGGGTGGGGGGGGGGGGGGGTGGGGGGGGGGGGGGGTGGGGGGGGGGGGGGGTGGGGGGGGGGGGGGGTGGGGGGGGGGGGGGGTGGGGGGGGGGGGGGGTGGGGGGGGGGGGGGGTGGGGGGGGGGGGGGGTGGGGGGGGGGGGGGGTGGGGGGGGGGGGGGGTGGGGGGGGGGGGGGGTGGGGGGGGGGGGGGGTGGGGGGGGGGGGGGGTGGGGGGGGGGGGGGGTGGGGGGGGGGGGGGGTGGGGGGGGGGGGGGGTGGGGGGGGGGGGGGGTGGGGGGGGGGGGGGGTGGGGGGGGGGGGGGGTGGGGGGGGGGGGGGGTGGGGGGGGGGGGGGGTGGGGGGGGGGGGGGGTGGGGGGGGGGGGGGGTGGGGGGGGGGGGGGGTGGGGGGGGGGGGGGGTGGGGGGGGGGGGGGGTGGGGGGGGGGGGGGGTGGGGGGGGGGGGGGGTGGGGGGGGGGGGGGGTGGGGGGGGGGGGGGGTGGGGGGGGGGGGGGGTGGGGGGGGGGGGGGGTGGGGGGGGGGGGGGGTGGGGGGGGGGGGGGGTGGGGGGGGGGGGGGGTGGGGGGGGGGGGGGGTGGGGGGGGGGGGGGGTGGGGGGGGGGGGGGGTGGGGGGGGGGGGGGGTGGGGGGGGGGGGGGGTGGGGGGGGGGGGGGGTGGGGGGGGGGGGGGGTGGGGGGGGGGGGGGGTGGGGGGGGGGGGGGGTGGGGGGGGGGGGGGGTGGGGGGGGGGGGGGGTGGGGGGGGGGGGGGGTGGGGGGGGGGGGGGGTGGGGGGGGGGGGGGGTGGGGGGGGGGGGGGGTGGGGGGGGGGGGGGGTGGGGGGGGGGGGGGGTGGGGGGGGGGGGGGGTGGGGGGGGGGGGGGGTGGGGGGGGGGGGGGGTGGGGGGGGGGGGGGGTGGGGGGGGGGGGGGGTGGGGGGGGGGGGGGGTGGGGGGGGGGGGGGGTGGGGGGGGGGGGGGGTGGGGGGGGGGGGGGGTGGGGGGGGGGGGGGGTGGGGGGGGGGGGGGGTGGGGGGGGGGGGGGGTGGGGGGGGGGGGGGGTGGGGGGGGGGGGGGGTGGGGGGGGGGGGGGGTGGGGGGGGGGGGGGGTGGGGGGGGGGGGGGGTGGGGGGGGGGGGGGGTGGGGGGGGGGGGGGGTGGGGGGGGGGGGGGGTGGGGGGGGGGGGGGGTGGGGGGGGGGGGGGGTGGGGGGGGGGGGGGGTGGGGGGGGGGGGGGGTGGGGGGGGGGGGGGGTGGGGGGGGGGGGGGGTGGGGGGGGGGGGGGGTGGGGGGGGGGGGGGGTGGGGGGGGGGGGGGGTGGGGGGGGGGGGGGGTGGGGGGGGGGGGGGGTGGGGGGGGGGGGGGGTGGGGGGGGGGGGGGGTGGGGGGGGGGGGGGGTGGGGGGGGGGGGGGGTGGGGGGGGGGGGGGGTGGGGGGGGGGGGGGGTGGGGGGGGGGGGGGGTGGGGGGGGGGGGGGGTGGGGGGGGGGGGGGGTGGGGGGGGGGGGGGGTGGGGGGGGGGGGGGGTGGGGGGGGGGGGGGGTGGGGGGGGGGGGGGGTGGGGGGGGGGGGGGGTGGGGGGGGGGGGGGGTGGGGGGGGGGGGGGGTGGGGGGGGGGGGGGGTGGGGGGGGGGGGGGGTGGGGGGGGGGGGGGGTGGGGGGGGGGGGGGGTGGGGGGGGGGGGGGGTGGGGGGGGGGGGGGGTGGGGGGGGGGGGGGGTGGGGGGGGGGGGGGGTGGGGGGGGGGGGGGGTGGGGGGGGGGGGGGGTGGGGGGGGGGGGGGGTGGGGGGGGGGGGGGGTGGGGGGGGGGGGGGGTGGGGGGGGGGGGGGGTGGGGGGGGGGGGGGGTGGGGGGGGGGGGGGGTGGGGGGGGGGGGGGGTGGGGGGGGGGGGGGGTGGGGGGGGGGGGGGGTGGGGGGGGGGGGGGGTGGGGGGGGGGGGGGGTGGGGGGGGGGGGGGGTGGGGGGGGGGGGGGGTGGGGGGGGGGGGGGGTGGGGGGGGGGGGGGGTGGGGGGGGGGGGGGGTGGGGGGGGGGGGGGGTGGGGGGGGGGGGGGGTGGGGGGGGGGGGGGGTGGGGGGGGGGGGGGGTGGGGGGGGGGGGGGGTGGGGGGGGGGGGGGGTGGGGGGGGGGGGGGGTGGGGGGGGGGGGGGGTGGGGGGGGGGGGGGGTGGGGGGGGGGGGGGGTGGGGGGGGGGGGGGGTGGGGGGGGGGGGGGGTGGGGGGGGGGGGGGGTGGGGGGGGGGGGGGGTGGGGGGGGGGGGGGGTGGGGGGGGGGGGGGGTGGGGGGGGGGGGGGGTGGGGGGGGGGGGGGGTGGGGGGGGGGGGGGGTGGGGGGGGGGGGGGGTGGGGGGGGGGGGGGGTGGGGGGGGGGGGGGGTGGGGGGGGGGGGGGGTGGGGGGGGGGGGGGGTGGGGGGGGGGGGGGGTGGGGGGGGGGGGGGGTGGGGGGGGGGGGGGGTGGGGGGGGGGGGGGGTGGGGGGGGGGGGGGGTGGGGGGGGGGGGGGGTGGGGGGGGGGGGGGGTGGGGGGGGGGGGGGGTGGGGGGGGGGGGGGGTGGGGGGGGGGGGGGGTGGGGGGGGGGGGGGGTGGGGGGGGGGGGGGGTGGGGGGGGGGGGGGGTGGGGGGGGGGGGGGGTGGGGGGGGGGGGGGGTGGGGGGGGGGGGGGGTGGGGGGGGGGGGGGGTGGGGGGGGGGGGGGGTGGGGGGGGGGGGGGGTGGGGGGGGGGGGGGGTGGGGGGGGGGGGGGGTGGGGGGGGGGGGGGGTGGGGGGGGGGGGGGGTGGGGGGGGGGGGGGGTGGGGGGGGGGGGGGGTGGGGGGGGGGGGGGGTGGGGGGGGGGGGGGGTGGGGGGGGGGGGGGGTGGGGGGGGGGGGGGGTGGGGGGGGGGGGGGGTGGGGGGGGGGGGGGGTGGGGGGGGGGGGGGGTGGGGGGGGGGGGGGGTGGGGGGGGGGGGGGGTGGGGGGGGGGGGGGGTGGGGGGGGGGGGGGGTGGGGGGGGGGGGGGGTGGGGGGGGGGGGGGGTGGGGGGGGGGGGGGGTGGGGGGGGGGGGGGGTGGGGGGGGGGGGGGGTGGGGGGGGGGGGGGGTGGGGGGGGGGGGGGGTGGGGGGGGGGGGGGGTGGGGGGGGGGGGGGGTGGGGGGGGGGGGGGGTGGGGGGGGGGGGGGGTGGGGGGGGGGGGGGGTGGGGGGGGGGGGGGGTGGGGGGGGGGGGGGGTGGGGGGGGGGGGGGGTGGGGGGGGGGGGGGGTGGGGGGGGGGGGGGGTGGGGGGGGGGGGGGGTGGGGGGGGGGGGGGGTGGGGGGGGGGGGGGGTGGGGGGGGGGGGGGGTGGGGGGGGGGGGGGGTGGGGGGGGGGGGGGGTGGGGGGGGGGGGGGGTGGGGGGGGGGGGGGGTGGGGGGGGGGGGGGGTGGGGGGGGGGGGGGGTGGGGGGGGGGGGGGGTGGGGGGGGGGGGGGGTGGGGGGGGGGGGGGGTGGGGGGGGGGGGGGGTGGGGGGGGGGGGGGGTGGGGGGGGGGGGGGGTGGGGGGGGGGGGGGGTGGGGGGGGGGGGGGGTGGGGGGGGGGGGGGGTGGGGGGGGGGGGGGGTGGGGGGGGGGGGGGGTGGGGGGGGGGGGGGGTGGGGGGGGGGGGGGGTGGGGGGGGGGGGGGGTGGGGGGGGGGGGGGGTGGGGGGGGGGGGGGGTGGGGGGGGGGGGGGGTGGGGGGGGGGGGGGGTGGGGGGGGGGGGGGGTGGGGGGGGGGGGGGGTGGGGGGGGGGGGGGGTGGGGGGGGGGGGGGGTGGGGGGGGGGGGGGGTGGGGGGGGGGGGGGGTGGGGGGGGGGGGGGGTGGGGGGGGGGGGGGGTGGGGGGGGGGGGGGGTGGGGGGGGGGGGGGGTGGGGGGGGGGGGGGGTGGGGGGGGGGGGGGGTGGGGGGGGGGGGGGGTGGGGGGGGGGGGGGGTGGGGGGGGGGGGGGGTGGGGGGGGGGGGGGGTGGGGGGGGGGGGGGGTGGGGGGGGGGGGGGGTGGGGGGGGGGGGGGGTGGGGGGGGGGGGGGGTGGGGGGGGGGGGGGGTGGGGGGGGGGGGGGGTGGGGGGGGGGGGGGGTGGGGGGGGGGGGGGGTGGGGGGGGGGGGGGGTGGGGGGGGGGGGGGGTGGGGGGGGGGGGGGGTGGGGGGGGGGGGGGGTGGGGGGGGGGGGGGGTGGGGGGGGGGGGGGGTGGGGGGGGGGGGGGGTGGGGGGGGGGGGGGGTGGGGGGGGGGGGGGGTGGGGGGGGGGGGGGGTGGGGGGGGGGGGGGGTGGGGGGGGGGGGGGGTGGGGGGGGGGGGGGGTGGGGGGGGGGGGGGGTGGGGGGGGGGGGGGGTGGGGGGGGGGGGGGGTGGGGGGGGGGGGGGGTGGGGGGGGGGGGGGGTGGGGGGGGGGGGGGGTGGGGGGGGGGGGGGGTGGGGGGGGGGGGGGGTGGGGGGGGGGGGGGGTGGGGGGGGGGGGGGGTGGGGGGGGGGGGGGGTGGGGGGGGGGGGGGGTGGGGGGGGGGGGGGGTGGGGGGGGGGGGGGGTGGGGGGGGGGGGGGGTGGGGGGGGGGGGGGGTGGGGGGGGGGGGGGGTGGGGGGGGGGGGGGGTGGGGGGGGGGGGGGGTGGGGGGGGGGGGGGGTGGGGGGGGGGGGGGGTGGGGGGGGGGGGGGGTGGGGGGGGGGGGGGGTGGGGGGGGGGGGGGGTGGGGGGGGGGGGGGGTGGGGGGGGGGGGGGGTGGGGGGGGGGGGGGGTGGGGGGGGGGGGGGGTGGGGGGGGGGGGGGGTGGGGGGGGGGGGGGGTGGGGGGGGGGGGGGGTGGGGGGGGGGGGGGGTGGGGGGGGGGGGGGGTGGGGGGGGGGGGGGGTGGGGGGGGGGGGGGGTGGGGGGGGGGGGGGGTGGGGGGGGGGGGGGGTGGGGGGGGGGGGGGGTGGGGGGGGGGGGGGGTGGGGGGGGGGGGGGGTGGGGGGGGGGGGGGGTGGGGGGGGGGGGGGGTGGGGGGGGGGGGGGGTGGGGGGGGGGGGGGGTGGGGGGGGGGGGGGGTGGGGGGGGGGGGGGGTGGGGGGGGGGGGGGGTGGGGGGGGGGGGGGGTGGGGGGGGGGGGGGGTGGGGGGGGGGGGGGGTGGGGGGGGGGGGGGGTGGGGGGGGGGGGGGGTGGGGGGGGGGGGGGGTGGGGGGGGGGGGGGGTGGGGGGGGGGGGGGGTGGGGGGGGGGGGGGGTGGGGGGGGGGGGGGGTGGGGGGGGGGGGGGGTGGGGGGGGGGGGGGGTGGGGGGGGGGGGGGGTGGGGGGGGGGGGGGGTGGGGGGGGGGGGGGGTGGGGGGGGGGGGGGGTGGGGGGGGGGGGGGGTGGGGGGGGGGGGGGGTGGGGGGGGGGGGGGGTGGGGGGGGGGGGGGGTGGGGGGGGGGGGGGGTGGGGGGGGGGGGGGGTGGGGGGGGGGGGGGGTGGGGGGGGGGGGGGGTGGGGGGGGGGGGGGGTGGGGGGGGGGGGGGGTGGGGGGGGGGGGGGGTGGGGGGGGGGGGGGGTGGGGGGGGGGGGGGGTGGGGGGGGGGGGGGGTGGGGGGGGGGGGGGGTGGGGGGGGGGGGGGGTGGGGGGGGGGGGGGGTGGGGGGGGGGGGGGGTGGGGGGGGGGGGGGGTGGGGGGGGGGGGGGGTGGGGGGGGGGGGGGGTGGGGGGGGGGGGGGGTGGGGGGGGGGGGGGGTGGGGGGGGGGGGGGGTGGGGGGGGGGGGGGGTGGGGGGGGGGGGGGGTGGGGGGGGGGGGGGGTGGGGGGGGGGGGGGGTGGGGGGGGGGGGGGGTGGGGGGGGGGGGGGGTGGGGGGGGGGGGGGGTGGGGGGGGGGGGGGGTGGGGGGGGGGGGGGGTGGGGGGGGGGGGGGGTGGGGGGGGGGGGGGGTGGGGGGGGGGGGGGGTGGGGGGGGGGGGGGGTGGGGGGGGGGGGGGGTGGGGGGGGGGGGGGGTGGGGGGGGGGGGGGGTGGGGGGGGGGGGGGGTGGGGGGGGGGGGGGGTGGGGGGGGGGGGGGGTGGGGGGGGGGGGGGGTGGGGGGGGGGGGGGGTGGGGGGGGGGGGGGGTGGGGGGGGGGGGGGGTGGGGGGGGGGGGGGGTGGGGGGGGGGGGGGGTGGGGGGGGGGGGGGGTGGGGGGGGGGGGGGGTGGGGGGGGGGGGGGGTGGGGGGGGGGGGGGGTGGGGGGGGGGGGGGGTGGGGGGGGGGGGGGGTGGGGGGGGGGGGGGGTGGGGGGGGGGGGGGGTGGGGGGGGGGGGGGGTGGGGGGGGGGGGGGGTGGGGGGGGGGGGGGGTGGGGGGGGGGGGGGGTGGGGGGGGGGGGGGGTGGGGGGGGGGGGGGGTGGGGGGGGGGGGGGGTGGGGGGGGGGGGGGGTGGGGGGGGGGGGGGGTGGGGGGGGGGGGGGGTGGGGGGGGGGGGGGGTGGGGGGGGGGGGGGGTGGGGGGGGGGGGGGGTGGGGGGGGGGGGGGGTGGGGGGGGGGGGGGGTGGGGGGGGGGGGGGGTGGGGGGGGGGGGGGGTGGGGGGGGGGGGGGGTGGGGGGGGGGGGGGGTGGGGGGGGGGGGGGGTGGGGGGGGGGGGGGGTGGGGGGGGGGGGGGGTGGGGGGGGGGGGGGGTGGGGGGGGGGGGGGGTGGGGGGGGGGGGGGGTGGGGGGGGGGGGGGGTGGGGGGGGGGGGGGGTGGGGGGGGGGGGGGGTGGGGGGGGGGGGGGGTGGGGGGGGGGGGGGGTGGGGGGGGGGGGGGGTGGGGGGGGGGGGGGGTGGGGGGGGGGGGGGGTGGGGGGGGGGGGGGGTGGGGGGGGGGGGGGGTGGGGGGGGGGGGGGGTGGGGGGGGGGGGGGGTGGGGGGGGGGGGGGGTGGGGGGGGGGGGGGGTGGGGGGGGGGGGGGGTGGGGGGGGGGGGGGGTGGGGGGGGGGGGGGGTGGGGGGGGGGGGGGGTGGGGGGGGGGGGGGGTGGGGGGGGGGGGGGGTGGGGGGGGGGGGGGGTGGGGGGGGGGGGGGGTGGGGGGGGGGGGGGGTGGGGGGGGGGGGGGGTGGGGGGGGGGGGGGGTGGGGGGGGGGGGGGGTGGGGGGGGGGGGGGGTGGGGGGGGGGGGGGGTGGGGGGGGGGGGGGGTGGGGGGGGGGGGGGGTGGGGGGGGGGGGGGGTGGGGGGGGGGGGGGGTGGGGGGGGGGGGGGGTGGGGGGGGGGGGGGGTGGGGGGGGGGGGGGGTGGGGGGGGGGGGGGGTGGGGGGGGGGGGGGGTGGGGGGGGGGGGGGGTGGGGGGGGGGGGGGGTGGGGGGGGGGGGGGGTGGGGGGGGGGGGGGGTGGGGGGGGGGGGGGGTGGGGGGGGGGGGGGGTGGGGGGGGGGGGGGGTGGGGGGGGGGGGGGGTGGGGGGGGGGGGGGGTGGGGGGGGGGGGGGGTGGGGGGGGGGGGGGGTGGGGGGGGGGGGGGGTGGGGGGGGGGGGGGGTGGGGGGGGGGGGGGGTGGGGGGGGGGGGGGGTGGGGGGGGGGGGGGGTGGGGGGGGGGGGGGGTGGGGGGGGGGGGGGGTGGGGGGGGGGGGGGGTGGGGGGGGGGGGGGGTGGGGGGGGGGGGGGGTGGGGGGGGGGGGGGGTGGGGGGGGGGGGGGGTGGGGGGGGGGGGGGGTGGGGGGGGGGGGGGGTGGGGGGGGGGGGGGGTGGGGGGGGGGGGGGGTGGGGGGGGGGGGGGGTGGGGGGGGGGGGGGGTGGGGGGGGGGGGGGGTGGGGGGGGGGGGGGGTGGGGGGGGGGGGGGGTGGGGGGGGGGGGGGGTGGGGGGGGGGGGGGGTGGGGGGGGGGGGGGGTGGGGGGGGGGGGGGGTGGGGGGGGGGGGGGGTGGGGGGGGGGGGGGGTGGGGGGGGGGGGGGGTGGGGGGGGGGGGGGGTGGGGGGGGGGGGGGGTGGGGGGGGGGGGGGGTGGGGGGGGGGGGGGGTGGGGGGGGGGGGGGGTGGGGGGGGGGGGGGGTGGGGGGGGGGGGGGGTGGGGGGGGGGGGGGGTGGGGGGGGGGGGGGGTGGGGGGGGGGGGGGGTGGGGGGGGGGGGGGGTGGGGGGGGGGGGGGGTGGGGGGGGGGGGGGGTGGGGGGGGGGGGGGGTGGGGGGGGGGGGGGGTGGGGGGGGGGGGGGGTGGGGGGGGGGGGGGGTGGGGGGGGGGGGGGGTGGGGGGGGGGGGGGGTGGGGGGGGGGGGGGGTGGGGGGGGGGGGGGGTGGGGGGGGGGGGGGGTGGGGGGGGGGGGGGGTGGGGGGGGGGGGGGGTGGGGGGGGGGGGGGGTGGGGGGGGGGGGGGGTGGGGGGGGGGGGGGGTGGGGGGGGGGGGGGGTGGGGGGGGGGGGGGGTGGGGGGGGGGGGGGGTGGGGGGGGGGGGGGGTGGGGGGGGGGGGGGGTGGGGGGGGGGGGGGGTGGGGGGGGGGGGGGGTGGGGGGGGGGGGGGGTGGGGGGGGGGGGGGGTGGGGGGGGGGGGGGGTGGGGGGGGGGGGGGGTGGGGGGGGGGGGGGGTGGGGGGGGGGGGGGGTGGGGGGGGGGGGGGGTGGGGGGGGGGGGGGGTGGGGGGGGGGGGGGGTGGGGGGGGGGGGGGGTGGGGGGGGGGGGGGGTGGGGGGGGGGGGGGGTGGGGGGGGGGGGGGGTGGGGGGGGGGGGGGGTGGGGGGGGGGGGGGGTGGGGGGGGGGGGGGGTGGGGGGGGGGGGGGGTGGGGGGGGGGGGGGGTGGGGGGGGGGGGGGGTGGGGGGGGGGGGGGGTGGGGGGGGGGGGGGGTGGGGGGGGGGGGGGGTGGGGGGGGGGGGGGGTGGGGGGGGGGGGGGGTGGGGGGGGGGGGGGGTGGGGGGGGGGGGGGGTGGGGGGGGGGGGGGGTGGGGGGGGGGGGGGGTGGGGGGGGGGGGGGGTGGGGGGGGGGGGGGGTGGGGGGGGGGGGGGGTGGGGGGGGGGGGGGGTGGGGGGGGGGGGGGGTGGGGGGGGGGGGGGGTGGGGGGGGGGGGGGGTGGGGGGGGGGGGGGGTGGGGGGGGGGGGGGGTGGGGGGGGGGGGGGGTGGGGGGGGGGGGGGGTGGGGGGGGGGGGGGGTGGGGGGGGGGGGGGGTGGGGGGGGGGGGGGGTGGGGGGGGGGGGGGGTGGGGGGGGGGGGGGGTGGGGGGGGGGGGGGGTGGGGGGGGGGGGGGGTGGGGGGGGGGGGGGGTGGGGGGGGGGGGGGGTGGGGGGGGGGGGGGGTGGGGGGGGGGGGGGGTGGGGGGGGGGGGGGGTGGGGGGGGGGGGGGGTGGGGGGGGGGGGGGGTGGGGGGGGGGGGGGGTGGGGGGGGGGGGGGGTGGGGGGGGGGGGGGGTGGGGGGGGGGGGGGGTGGGGGGGGGGGGGGGTGGGGGGGGGGGGGGGTGGGGGGGGGGGGGGGTGGGGGGGGGGGGGGGTGGGGGGGGGGGGGGGTGGGGGGGGGGGGGGGTGGGGGGGGGGGGGGGTGGGGGGGGGGGGGGGTGGGGGGGGGGGGGGGTGGGGGGGGGGGGGGGTGGGGGGGGGGGGGGGTGGGGGGGGGGGGGGGTGGGGGGGGGGGGGGGTGGGGGGGGGGGGGGGTGGGGGGGGGGGGGGGTGGGGGGGGGGGGGGGTGGGGGGGGGGGGGGGTGGGGGGGGGGGGGGGTGGGGGGGGGGGGGGGTGGGGGGGGGGGGGGGTGGGGGGGGGGGGGGGTGGGGGGGGGGGGGGGTGGGGGGGGGGGGGGGTGGGGGGGGGGGGGGGTGGGGGGGGGGGGGGGTGGGGGGGGGGGGGGGTGGGGGGGGGGGGGGGTGGGGGGGGGGGGGGGTGGGGGGGGGGGGGGGTGGGGGGGGGGGGGGGTGGGGGGGGGGGGGGGTGGGGGGGGGGGGGGGTGGGGGGGGGGGGGGGTGGGGGGGGGGGGGGGTGGGGGGGGGGGGGGGTGGGGGGGGGGGGGGGTGGGGGGGGGGGGGGGTGGGGGGGGGGGGGGGTGGGGGGGGGGGGGGGTGGGGGGGGGGGGGGGTGGGGGGGGGGGGGGGTGGGGGGGGGGGGGGGTGGGGGGGGGGGGGGGTGGGGGGGGGGGGGGGTGGGGGGGGGGGGGGGTGGGGGGGGGGGGGGGTGGGGGGGGGGGGGGGTGGGGGGGGGGGGGGGTGGGGGGGGGGGGGGGTGGGGGGGGGGGGGGGTGGGGGGGGGGGGGGGTGGGGGGGGGGGGGGGTGGGGGGGGGGGGGGGTGGGGGGGGGGGGGGGTGGGGGGGGGGGGGGGTGGGGGGGGGGGGGGGTGGGGGGGGGGGGGGGTGGGGGGGGGGGGGGGTGGGGGGGGGGGGGGGTGGGGGGGGGGGGGGGTGGGGGGGGGGGGGGGTGGGGGGGGGGGGGGGTGGGGGGGGGGGGGGGTGGGGGGGGGGGGGGGTGGGGGGGGGGGGGGGTGGGGGGGGGGGGGGGTGGGGGGGGGGGGGGGTGGGGGGGGGGGGGGGTGGGGGGGGGGGGGGGTGGGGGGGGGGGGGGGTGGGGGGGGGGGGGGGTGGGGGGGGGGGGGGGTGGGGGGGGGGGGGGGTGGGGGGGGGGGGGGGTGGGGGGGGGGGGGGGTGGGGGGGGGGGGGGGTGGGGGGGGGGGGGGGTGGGGGGGGGGGGGGGTGGGGGGGGGGGGGGGTGGGGGGGGGGGGGGGTGGGGGGGGGGGGGGGTGGGGGGGGGGGGGGGTGGGGGGGGGGGGGGGTGGGGGGGGGGGGGGGTGGGGGGGGGGGGGGGTGGGGGGGGGGGGGGGTGGGGGGGGGGGGGGGTGGGGGGGGGGGGGGGTGGGGGGGGGGGGGGGTGGGGGGGGGGGGGGGTGGGGGGGGGGGGGGGTGGGGGGGGGGGGGGGTGGGGGGGGGGGGGGGTGGGGGGGGGGGGGGGTGGGGGGGGGGGGGGGTGGGGGGGGGGGGGGGTGGGGGGGGGGGGGGGTGGGGGGGGGGGGGGGTGGGGGGGGGGGGGGGTGGGGGGGGGGGGGGGTGGGGGGGGGGGGGGGTGGGGGGGGGGGGGGGTGGGGGGGGGGGGGGGTGGGGGGGGGGGGGGGTGGGGGGGGGGGGGGGTGGGGGGGGGGGGGGGTGGGGGGGGGGGGGGGTGGGGGGGGGGGGGGGTGGGGGGGGGGGGGGGTGGGGGGGGGGGGGGGTGGGGGGGGGGGGGGGTGGGGGGGGGGGGGGGTGGGGGGGGGGGGGGGTGGGGGGGGGGGGGGGTGGGGGGGGGGGGGGGTGGGGGGGGGGGGGGGTGGGGGGGGGGGGGGGTGGGGGGGGGGGGGGGTGGGGGGGGGGGGGGGTGGGGGGGGGGGGGGGTGGGGGGGGGGGGGGGTGGGGGGGGGGGGGGGTGGGGGGGGGGGGGGGTGGGGGGGGGGGGGGGTGGGGGGGGGGGGGGGTGGGGGGGGGGGGGGGTGGGGGGGGGGGGGGGTGGGGGGGGGGGGGGGTGGGGGGGGGGGGGGGTGGGGGGGGGGGGGGGTGGGGGGGGGGGGGGGTGGGGGGGGGGGGGGGTGGGGGGGGGGGGGGGTGGGGGGGGGGGGGGGTGGGGGGGGGGGGGGGTGGGGGGGGGGGGGGGTGGGGGGGGGGGGGGGTGGGGGGGGGGGGGGGTGGGGGGGGGGGGGGGTGGGGGGGGGGGGGGGTGGGGGGGGGGGGGGGTGGGGGGGGGGGGGGGTGGGGGGGGGGGGGGGTGGGGGGGGGGGGGGGTGGGGGGGGGGGGGGGTGGGGGGGGGGGGGGGTGGGGGGGGGGGGGGGTGGGGGGGGGGGGGGGTGGGGGGGGGGGGGGGTGGGGGGGGGGGGGGGTGGGGGGGGGGGGGGGTGGGGGGGGGGGGGGGTGGGGGGGGGGGGGGGTGGGGGGGGGGGGGGGTGGGGGGGGGGGGGGGTGGGGGGGGGGGGGGGTGGGGGGGGGGGGGGGTGGGGGGGGGGGGGGGTGGGGGGGGGGGGGGGTGGGGGGGGGGGGGGGTGGGGGGGGGGGGGGGTGGGGGGGGGGGGGGGTGGGGGGGGGGGGGGGTGGGGGGGGGGGGGGGTGGGGGGGGGGGGGGGTGGGGGGGGGGGGGGGTGGGGGGGGGGGGGGGTGGGGGGGGGGGGGGGTGGGGGGGGGGGGGGGTGGGGGGGGGGGGGGGTGGGGGGGGGGGGGGGTGGGGGGGGGGGGGGGTGGGGGGGGGGGGGGGTGGGGGGGGGGGGGGGTGGGGGGGGGGGGGGGTGGGGGGGGGGGGGGGTGGGGGGGGGGGGGGGTGGGGGGGGGGGGGGGTGGGGGGGGGGGGGGGTGGGGGGGGGGGGGGGTGGGGGGGGGGGGGGGTGGGGGGGGGGGGGGGTGGGGGGGGGGGGGGGTGGGGGGGGGGGGGGGTGGGGGGGGGGGGGGGTGGGGGGGGGGGGGGGTGGGGGGGGGGGGGGGTGGGGGGGGGGGGGGGTGGGGGGGGGGGGGGGTGGGGGGGGGGGGGGGTGGGGGGGGGGGGGGGTGGGGGGGGGGGGGGGTGGGGGGGGGGGGGGGTGGGGGGGGGGGGGGGTGGGGGGGGGGGGGGGTGGGGGGGGGGGGGGGTGGGGGGGGGGGGGGGTGGGGGGGGGGGGGGGTGGGGGGGGGGGGGGGTGGGGGGGGGGGGGGGTGGGGGGGGGGGGGGGTGGGGGGGGGGGGGGGTGGGGGGGGGGGGGGGTGGGGGGGGGGGGGGGTGGGGGGGGGGGGGGGTGGGGGGGGGGGGGGGTGGGGGGGGGGGGGGGTGGGGGGGGGGGGGGGTGGGGGGGGGGGGGGGTGGGGGGGGGGGGGGGTGGGGGGGGGGGGGGGTGGGGGGGGGGGGGGGTGGGGGGGGGGGGGGGTGGGGGGGGGGGGGGGTGGGGGGGGGGGGGGGTGGGGGGGGGGGGGGGTGGGGGGGGGGGGGGGTGGGGGGGGGGGGGGGTGGGGGGGGGGGGGGGTGGGGGGGGGGGGGGGTGGGGGGGGGGGGGGGTGGGGGGGGGGGGGGGTGGGGGGGGGGGGGGGTGGGGGGGGGGGGGGGTGGGGGGGGGGGGGGGTGGGGGGGGGGGGGGGTGGGGGGGGGGGGGGGTGGGGGGGGGGGGGGGTGGGGGGGGGGGGGGGTGGGGGGGGGGGGGGGTGGGGGGGGGGGGGGGTGGGGGGGGGGGGGGGTGGGGGGGGGGGGGGGTGGGGGGGGGGGGGGGTGGGGGGGGGGGGGGGTGGGGGGGGGGGGGGGTGGGGGGGGGGGGGGGTGGGGGGGGGGGGGGGTGGGGGGGGGGGGGGGTGGGGGGGGGGGGGGGTGGGGGGGGGGGGGGGTGGGGGGGGGGGGGGGTGGGGGGGGGGGGGGGTGGGGGGGGGGGGGGGTGGGGGGGGGGGGGGGTGGGGGGGGGGGGGGGTGGGGGGGGGGGGGGGTGGGGGGGGGGGGGGGTGGGGGGGGGGGGGGGTGGGGGGGGGGGGGGGTGGGGGGGGGGGGGGGTGGGGGGGGGGGGGGGTGGGGGGGGGGGGGGGTGGGGGGGGGGGGGGGTGGGGGGGGGGGGGGGTGGGGGGGGGGGGGGGTGGGGGGGGGGGGGGGTGGGGGGGGGGGGGGGTGGGGGGGGGGGGGGGTGGGGGGGGGGGGGGGTGGGGGGGGGGGGGGGTGGGGGGGGGGGGGGGTGGGGGGGGGGGGGGGTGGGGGGGGGGGGGGGTGGGGGGGGGGGGGGGTGGGGGGGGGGGGGGGTGGGGGGGGGGGGGGGTGGGGGGGGGGGGGGGTGGGGGGGGGGGGGGGTGGGGGGGGGGGGGGGTGGGGGGGGGGGGGGGTGGGGGGGGGGGGGGGTGGGGGGGGGGGGGGGTGGGGGGGGGGGGGGGTGGGGGGGGGGGGGGGTGGGGGGGGGGGGGGGTGGGGGGGGGGGGGGGTGGGGGGGGGGGGGGGTGGGGGGGGGGGGGGGTGGGGGGGGGGGGGGGTGGGGGGGGGGGGGGGTGGGGGGGGGGGGGGGTGGGGGGGGGGGGGGGTGGGGGGGGGGGGGGGTGGGGGGGGGGGGGGGTGGGGGGGGGGGGGGGTGGGGGGGGGGGGGGGTGGGGGGGGGGGGGGGTGGGGGGGGGGGGGGGTGGGGGGGGGGGGGGGTGGGGGGGGGGGGGGGTGGGGGGGGGGGGGGGTGGGGGGGGGGGGGGGTGGGGGGGGGGGGGGGTGGGGGGGGGGGGGGGTGGGGGGGGGGGGGGGTGGGGGGGGGGGGGGGTGGGGGGGGGGGGGGGTGGGGGGGGGGGGGGGTGGGGGGGGGGGGGGGTGGGGGGGGGGGGGGGTGGGGGGGGGGGGGGGTGGGGGGGGGGGGGGGTGGGGGGGGGGGGGGGTGGGGGGGGGGGGGGGTGGGGGGGGGGGGGGGTGGGGGGGGGGGGGGGTGGGGGGGGGGGGGGGTGGGGGGGGGGGGGGGTGGGGGGGGGGGGGGGTGGGGGGGGGGGGGGGTGGGGGGGGGGGGGGGTGGGGGGGGGGGGGGGTGGGGGGGGGGGGGGGTGGGGGGGGGGGGGGGTGGGGGGGGGGGGGGGTGGGGGGGGGGGGGGGTGGGGGGGGGGGGGGGTGGGGGGGGGGGGGGGTGGGGGGGGGGGGGGGTGGGGGGGGGGGGGGGTGGGGGGGGGGGGGGGTGGGGGGGGGGGGGGGTGGGGGGGGGGGGGGGTGGGGGGGGGGGGGGGTGGGGGGGGGGGGGGGTGGGGGGGGGGGGGGGTGGGGGGGGGGGGGGGTGGGGGGGGGGGGGGGTGGGGGGGGGGGGGGGTGGGGGGGGGGGGGGGTGGGGGGGGGGGGGGGTGGGGGGGGGGGGGGGTGGGGGGGGGGGGGGGTGGGGGGGGGGGGGGGTGGGGGGGGGGGGGGGTGGGGGGGGGGGGGGGTGGGGGGGGGGGGGGGTGGGGGGGGGGGGGGGTGGGGGGGGGGGGGGGTGGGGGGGGGGGGGGGTGGGGGGGGGGGGGGGTGGGGGGGGGGGGGGGTGGGGGGGGGGGGGGGTGGGGGGGGGGGGGGGTGGGGGGGGGGGGGGGTGGGGGGGGGGGGGGGTGGGGGGGGGGGGGGGTGGGGGGGGGGGGGGGTGGGGGGGGGGGGG
The DNA here is from genome assembly GCF_021028975.2 of Sphaerodactylus townsendi. Taxonomy (NCBI): domain Eukaryota; kingdom Metazoa; phylum Chordata; class Lepidosauria; order Squamata; family Sphaerodactylidae; genus Sphaerodactylus; species Sphaerodactylus townsendi. Next base: position 16,398,681 of record NC_059426.1, on the reverse strand, counting down.
GGTGGGGGGGGGGGGGGGTGGGGGGGGGGGGGGGTGGGGGGGGGGGGGGGTGGGGGGGGGGGGGGGTGGGGGGGGGGGGGGGTGGGGGGGGGGGGGGGTGGGGGGGGGGGGGGGTGGGGGGGGGGGGGGGTGGGGGGGGGGGGGGGTGGGGGGGGGGGGGGGTGGGGGGGGGGGGGGGTGGGGGGGGGGGGGGGTGGGGGGGGGGGGGGGTGGGGGGGGGGGGGGGTGGGGGGGGGGGGGGGTGGGGGGGGGGGGGGGTGGGGGGGGGGGGGGGTGGGGGGGGGGGGGGGTGGGGGGGGGGGGGGGTGGGGGGGGGGGGGGGTGGGGGGGGGGGGGGGTGGGGGGGGGGGGGGGTGGGGGGGGGGGGGGGTGGGGGGGGGGGGGGGTGGGGGGGGGGGGGGGTGGGGGGGGGGGGGGGTGGGGGGGGGGGGGGGTGGGGGGGGGGGGGGGTGGGGGGGGGGGGGGGTGGGGGGGGGGGGGGGTGGGGGGGGGGGGGGGTGGGGGGGGGGGGGGGTGGGGGGGGGGGGGGGTGGGGGGGGGGGGGGGTGGGGGGGGGGGGGGGTGGGGGGGGGGGGGGGTGGGGGGGGGGGGGGGTGGGGGGGGGGGGGGGTGGGGGGGGGGGGGGGTGGGGGGGGGGGGGGGTGGGGGGGGGGGGGGGTGGGGGGGGGGGGGGGTGGGGGGGGGGGGGGGTGGGGGGGGGGGGGGGTGGGGGGGGGGGGGGGTGGGGGGGGGGGGGGGTGGGGGGGGGGGGGGGTGGGGGGGGGGGGGGGTGGGGGGGGGGGGGGGTGGGGGGGGGGGGGGGTGGGGGGGGGGGGGGGTGGGGGGGGGGGGGGGTGGGGGGGGGGGGGGGTGGGGGGGGGGGGGGGTGGGGGGGGGGGGGGGTGGGGGGGGGGGGGGGTGGGGGGGGGGGGGGGTGGGGGGGGGGGGGGGTGGGGGGGGGGGGGGGTGGGGGGGGGGGGGGGTGGGGGGGGGGGGGGGTGGGGGGGGGGGGGGGTGGGGGGGGGGGGGGGTGGGGGGGGGGGGGGGTGGGGGGGGGGGGGGGTGGGGGGGGGGGGGGGTGGGGGGGGGGGGGGGTGGGGGGGGGGGGGGGTGGGGGGGGGGGGGGGTGGGGGGGGGGGGGGGTGGGGGGGGGGGGGGGTGGGGGGGGGGGGGGGTGGGGGGGGGGGGGGGTGGGGGGGGGGGGGGGTGGGGGGGGGGGGGGGTGGGGGGGGGGGGGGGTGGGGGGGGGGGGGGGTGGGGGGGGGGGGGGGTGGGGGGGGGGGGGGGTGGGGGGGGGGGGGGGTGGGGGGGGGGGGGGGTGGGGGGGGGGGGGGGTGGGGGGGGGGGGGGGTGGGGGGGGGGGGGGGTGGGGGGGGGGGGGGGTGGGGGGGGGGGGGGGTGGGGGGGGGGGGGGGTGGGGGGGGGGGGGGGTGGGGGGGGGGGGGGGTGGGGGGGGGGGGGGGTGGGGGGGGGGGGGGGTGGGGGGGGGGGGGGGTGGGGGGGGGGGGGGGTGGGGGGGGGGGGGGGTGGGGGGGGGGGGGGGTGGGGGGGGGGGGGGGTGGGGGGGGGGGGGGGTGGGGGGGGGGGGGGGTGGGGGGGGGGGGGGGTGGGGGGGGGGGGGGGTGGGGGGGGGGGGGGGTGGGGGGGGGGGGGGGTGGGGGGGGGGGGGGGTGGGGGGGGGGGGGGGTGGGGGGGGGGGGGGGTGGGGGGGGGGGGGGGTGGGGGGGGGGGGGGGTGGGGGGGGGGGGGGGTGGGGGGGGGGGGGGGTGGGGGGGGGGGGGGGTGGGGGGGGGGGGGGGTGGGGGGGGGGGGGGGTGGGGGGGGGGGGGGGTGGGGGGGGGGGGGGGTGGGGGGGGGGGGGGGTGGGGGGGGGGGGGGGTGGGGGGGGGGGGGGGTGGGGGGGGGGGGGGGTGGGGGGGGGGGGGGGTGGGGGGGGGGGGGGGTGGGGGGGGGGGGGGGTGGGGGGGGGGGGGGGTGGGGGGGGGGGGGGGTGGGGGGGGGGGGGGGGGGGGGGCGGGGGGGGTGGGGGGGGGGGGGGCCCGGGGGGGGCGGGGGTGGGGGGTTGGGGGGGGGGGGGGAGGGTGGGGGGGGGGGGGTGGGGGGGGTGTTGGGGGGGTGGGGGGGGGGGGGCGGGGGGGGGGGGGGGGGGGGGGGGGGGGGGGGGGGGGGGGGGGGGGGGGGGGGGGGGGGGGGGCTGCCTCGAGCCCTTCGGGGATGAGGCGGCCTATAAATTTAATAAATCAAATCTTCTAGAAGAAATTAATTTTATTGAATGGTGTAGTGGTGTGATGGCTAACAGCAGGCAGACTCTAATCTGGTGAACCTGGTATGTTCTTCTACTTATACACACGAAGCCTGCTGGGTGACCTTGGGCCAGTCACAGTTCTCTCCCAATTCTCTCAGCCCCACCTAGAACATAAGAACATAACAACAAGCCTGCTGGATCAGACCAGAGTCCATCTAGTCCAGCTACCCGCGTGGCCCACCAGGTGCCTTTGGGAGCTCACATGCAGGATGTGAAAGCAATGGCCTGCTGCTGCTGCTGCTGCTCTTGAGCACCTGGTGGGCCTACCTCACAGGAAGGAAGAGGAAGGAAAATAGTTAAAAGGCTGCTTTGAGACTTCTGACAGTTGAGAAAAGCAGGATGTGAGCAGGTTACTGAATCAGAAGCTCAGGAGACCAATATTCTAAAAAAAAAGGTTTTCCAATTCTGGGTTGGAGATTTGGCGCATGGAGCCAGGGAACGGCACAGTTTAGAGGGGGAGCTCACTGGTGTATAATACTGTACAATCAACCCTCCAAAAACCAGGGAACTGATCTGGAGATCAGTCATCATTCTTAGATAACTCCAGAACAAACCTGGAGGTTGGGACTGTAATTCTGTTGCACAAATAAAGGTGACATGTATATAAGTATAATGCCATGCACCTTAGTCCCGTGATAGGAGAGGTCTTACAAATGTTACATTTGACGTGATGCGCAACCAGTTTTGTTGCTGACAGTCTGCAGCAGGTGTGGAGCCAAAGCAGAATGGGAGGTCCTGTTTGGAGCCAAGACAGGAATCTCTCTTCCCCAATCACTGCCACAAGAACCTGGAAGAGAGTGCCAGCCATTAACTTTAACAAACCTGTACAACACAAAGTCTGTTTTTTAAAAAAAATAGGTTTGACTACTGAACTGAAATAACTTGTTTTCTTATTTCTATGGATGTGCGTTAGAGGGGAAAAAAACTCGCCTGTAACTGTGACAGGTGTAAGACGTCGTGGCGTTTCACCCGATTTGTCTGCAGGCCAGGAATAGAAAATGAGAGGCCAGACTACGCTATTGTTCTTGAGACTGTCTATCAAATATGTTGTCAACTAGCGGGCCCTGCCACACGTTGCTGTGGCTGAGTCTGGTGAAGTGGAAAAGAAAGAAAAGGGGAAGCGAATGGTTCGAACATGTGTCATTGCACAATGCTTGCAAGGGAGGAGAGGGGCAAGGGGCTCCTTGCTCCCCTCCCTCTCTCCTGTTCCCTTGCATGGCAACCCGGCCAGTCCCTCCCTAATGTTCCTCTTCCTCTGCTAGGGTGGGTGGGCCATGTGCAGGTGGCTGGTCTTGTCCCTTTCATTCCCTTCCCTTGCAGGCGAATTATCTAGCGTAAAACACGCTGGGAGGCATGACCTACGTTGTGTTCAAATTTCAGAGTGTTTGGTCCAGCAAACCCCCGGACCCTCCCTCACCTTCCCTTCACCTCCGCTTTAGGGTGGGTTAGATATGTGCAGATGGCCCACCCCATCCCTTTCACTCCAGATGGCAGCGGTTTTCAAGGAAGGCATGGTTGTTTCCCTTGTATCAGAGGGTGTTGCTTTGACGGCCAGCAGATGGCGCTGTTGAAGAACAGAGCTGTGGTTCCAACTGTCACAGGTGTGGCATGTACACAATAACTGGCACAGTTGTCACATGTACACAACAGAAGGTGTGAAAACAGTATGGAAACCTGGCCGCACGCAAATGCAATGTTGTGTGAAAATTTCAAAGCAATCGGTCCAGTAGTTTCGGAGATGACCTGTCAGCAGAAAAACGCACTGATAGATTTTTTTATATATAGATAGGAAGCTAGTCTACCTCTCAAAAATGGAGGGGGCCACTGTGTTGGCTTAAACACAGTCATGATCAAGGCAACTCTTTCCATATTTGGAGCGTCACAAAAAGGGAATTCTGCTTACTCAAGAAAAAAAAGATGTGTTGATTCACGGTCGGTTCGCGGTTGCAGCAGTTGAGAAATGGTATAGGCGTTTCATGCGGCGAAGTCGGCGCATTGCGCCGACCTGAAAGAGCGCTGGGACCTCATAGACTGATCCGCAAAGAGCAACTGGGCAGCGGCAGCGGGCGCGGCGCCGACCAGCCTGTCGAGCCTCGGCGTGTCGCCGAGGCCTGGGACCACGCTGGCCCTCTTGGCGTACAAACGAGCGCCAGAATAGTAAACTTCGGCGACATAAACCTGAAGTGAATGCCGAGGTGGGAAGCGACATGAAAGCGCTGCCGTTAAGCTTCGACAGCGGCTTCATCAGCGTTCTAAAGCTGGGAAGCTCACGGGAAACGCCTTAATGCAGAAGCGAGCGTAGCGGTGACTCGTTACAGCTTCATGCGGTCGCGAATAAGCGGCCTGGAGGCAGTGTTTACCGTCTCCAGGCATATGAATACCGATGCAGAAAGCGATACGCTTTCACATTTGAATACAATCCTGAATGAATATGAGAATTATCATTTGTTTTTCACATGTTGTCTTCGTCAAAGCAATTATTGTGTGCATTTTTGAACATGGTACAAGAGCATTTCTAGTTCATTGAATGACTATCCCCAATACTTGCCTTTTGGCACAGAACAGGGCTAGGTGGGACCCAAGTGGAGCATTTTACAACAAAGAAGTTCCGGCATGTTGAGTTCTGTGGTGGAGGAATATTCACCTCTACTCACATCTTTTTCTGAGACAGACTAGAACTGTATTCAGTGTATTTGGACATGGAATTGGGTGTGCGACTCCTTGGAAAAAGTGAAGGATAAAAATGTACTTGGAAGAACAATAAAAGAGCTCTGCAAAAGGCTTTCTTTATGGAGATTGTTCTATGAAGTGACGAAGAAGAAGAAGAAGAAGAAGAAGAAGAAGAAGAAGAAGAAGAAGAAGAAGAAGAAGAAGAAGAAGAAGAGTTTGGATTTATATCCCCCCTTTCTCTCCTGTAGGAGACTCAAAGGGGCTTACAATCTCCTTGACCTTCCCCCCTCACAACAAACACCCTGTGAGGTAGGTGGGGCTGAGAGAGCTCCGAGAAGCTGTGACTCGCCCAAGGTCACCCAGCTGGCGAGTGTGGGAGTGTACAGGCTAATCTGAATTCCCCAGATAAGCCTCCCCAGCTCAGGCGGCAGAGTGGAGAATCAAACCCGGTTCCTCCAGATTAGATACACGAGCTCTTAACCTCCTACGCCACTGCTGCAAGAACCAAGTCTTTGTGGGATCAAGCCTGTTTTTAGCCCTTAATGCTTGTACTGTTGGAGCAACACCTTTTGTGATAGTGAAGGCTACCAGTCATATAAAATTCAAACTGAGTTCCACCCAATGTTCCACTTACCCCACGGAAACAACCACGGATTGCAGTTTCCACATATGCCGGATTGCAGCTTTCTCCCACCACTGCCAAAATCTGGAATGAAGGGGGAAATGCAGCATTACTGTAATTCCTACACAAATTACAACTGCGATCACCATATTAATGGTCATTGTATAACACTGAGTAGCAACTATAGAAATGGGAATGCCTAGTGTTTATTGAAGTGAAGCCCTATAAGCCACTCATAGGCCTGCTGACTTAATTCACATGATTTTGCATATATGCCCTTTTATTTAGATAGGCAACCAGTCTAGGAGATACCCTCTGTACATCCCACCATGCATTGCACAGAAGTTGTGTTACCTGGAGTAAATCAGTCAGCAGGTTCCTCACACCATTTCGAGTAATATGAAGACCTTGTCTGGACTTCCTTCCCGGAGAGGTTGCATAAACCCGAAAGAGCGCTGCCAATATCAGACATTACCCATCAGGATCTCCGCACAGTTAAGAGAGTTTTTTACCAGCCTCTCATCTCCAGGACTCCTTCCGCACATGCAGAATAATGCGTTTTCAAACCACTTTCACAACTGTTTGCAAGTGGATTTTGCCATTCCGCACAGCTTCAAAGAGCACTGAAAGCAGTTTGAAAGTGCATTATTCTGCATGTGCGGAATGAGCCCAGGTTAGTTGCTTGGGATCCAATAAATGAGGCACAGTCACAAAAACCCTTATATGTTCTAGCCAGAATGCATTGGACTTGGACCAGAGAGAGCATGATCCAAATTCCATTTCAGTCATACAGCTTCCTAAACCAGTTATACTCCTTCAGACTACCTGACAGAGTTGTTGTGACAAAAATACTGTGTATATGGTCCTCAGCTCTTTGGAGGCCAAGGATGGGACAAAGGGTTGCTAACTGTGGGTTGGGATATTCTTTGAGATTTGGGAGCCAGGAAACGGCAGGGTTTTGTTGTAAGTTTATAGAGTCAGGTTAGCTCAATAATGAGACCGAGGCAATTGCTTATAGAAGAATGGTTCAGTTACAAAAATAAAGGGAAGGGTAACTTGGAAAAACCAAGCAGTAAATATCTATCTGATCAGCTAGCTCCTTCATGGAGCTCGTTGGTTGTCTATTACGTGAGCAGAATGCAGAAAAACAATGTCCTCTGACCTCTGTATTTAGCGAGCAAACTGTCTCCCGAGAGAGCAATCAAAGCTGTTGCAGCTGACCGAGGCTGGATCAAACCCACTCCATTCCTGCAATGCAATGGAAATATCATGACCCGGGGTAAAAAAGGAGGACAACTGTTTCCACATAGGCCAGCGATGGCGAACCTTTTTGAGACCGAGTGCCCAAATTGCAACCCAAACCCCACTTATTTATCGCAAAGTGCCAACACGGCAATTTAACCTGAATGCTGAGGTTTTGGTTTAGAAAAAACTGGATGACTCCCTCTTCCTCCGCCCCTCCTGCTCAAGCAGGGGGCCGCCTGCTCTAGCCTCCAGCAAGTCCCCCACGCGCCGCTCTGTGCCTCTCTAGCATCTCTGCCTCCTCTGCGCCCCCCTCCCCTCAGGCAGCAGCCACCCGGAGCACAGGCACCAGGCCCGCCAGCCGAGTCCTCCCTGCTCACTGCGGTGCGCGCATGTCGTGCTCAGTGGCCCAGGCCAGCCTAGATGTGTGGGTGTGGGGGTGTGTGTGTGATTTTCCGCCCCCCACATGACAAACCCTGTGTGCGTGTGCCCACAGAGAGGGCTCCGAGTGCCACCTCTGGCACCCATGCCGTAGGTTCGCCATCGCTGACATAGGCTATATCATTTTGTAGTTTTCCTTTGGAGACCCATGTATGCTAGACACAGCTCTGACATCATGATATCACAAAATTACAATGAACCAAAATGTTTTTTCCAAACCGAGCAGGTTAGCTGTAAATTATCCTGGGGGAACCAATGCAACAAAGGGTGGAAATCTCTATAGCTCTCCACCAGGAAAACTGAGCAGGTCAGCCTGCGGACGACATCAAAATGTATTTGGTGGAATAACATAACTGAGTGGTTGTCACTTAGGGTGTGCATTAAGTAAAGCCAAACCAATCCCCCACCCCCACCCCCAATACCTTTTTGGCATTTTTCAGGGGTTTTCCTCCTGAAAACATGGGAACATCGTAAGGAAGCTGAAAAGCAGATTCCAGAAAATACTGATAGGGGGGGGGGGGGGCTTTTGGCATTTCTCAGGCTTTTGGCCAGAGGTGGGATTCAGCAGGTTCTCACAGGTTCCTGAGAGTAGGTTTCTAATTATTTGTGTGTGCCGAGAGGGGGTTACTAATTGGTGATTTTGCCACGTGATTTTTGCCTTGGTTACGCCCCTCCTCTCAGCAGTAGAGCGCAGAACTTGAAGCAGTCTAGCAGGAGGTGCACCGGCGTGCGTGGCAGCCTGCGCCTGCGTGCATTCGTTTCCCCCCCAAGGACCGGCGCAGCGGCTGCATCCTTGCCACAGCCCCGCCCCAGGAATGCCCTGCCCCCGGAATGCCCAGCCATGCCCCCGTCGTGCCCCACCCATCCCCATTGGCGCTACGCCACAGTTTGAATCCCACCACCATGGGAACCTGTTACTAAAAATTTTGGATCCCACCACTGTCTCAGCCTAACCGAAATCCACATTCAGCTCTGAGCTGCCACCACCATTGAAGTCCACCTGGGTCTCAGAGTGTCATCAAATTTTTTGAGATTAGGTTTAAAACACCTGAAAGTTTGGAAAATTCTCTATACTGGTATGGAGGGGACTTGCGGGGGTTGGCTTTTTCAAAAATGTCTGGGTCTTTTAAAACCGAACCCAAAAATACTGAAAAAAATTATGCATACCATTAGTCATCACTAAAGAATGAGCATAGAAAACTCATATGCCAGGAAAAGGCTTCTAGCTAAAACCAAGGAAATCATTCCAAAACCAAACAGAAACAAACCAAGAAGAAGAAGAAGAAGAAGAAGAAGAAGAAGAAGAAGAAGAAGAAGAAGAAGAAGAAGAAGAAGAAGAAGAAGAAGAAGAAGAAGAAGAAGAAGAAGAAGAAGAAGAAGAGTTGGATTTATATCCCCTTTCTCTCCTGCAGGAGACTCAAAGGGGCTGACAATCTCCTTGCCCTTCCCCTCTTACAGCAAACACCCTGTGTGAAGTGGGTGGGGCTGAGAGAGCCTCTGAGAAGCTCGTGATCCTGGCTGGTCACCCAGCTGGCATGTGTGGGAGTGCACAGGCTAATCTGAATTCCCCAGATAAGCCTCCACAGCTCAGGCGGCAGAGCTGGGAATCAAACCCGGTTCCCCCAGATTAGATACACGAGCTCTTAACCTCCTACACACACATACTTCAGTCACCTACACAAATCATGTGTATTAAGCATTAAGCATTTTTGCCAAACTGCCATTTGCAGACTTATGTCCTAGCCACTGGAAAGTCTACCTATTTTCTTCTGGTTTTTGAAATTCCACCAAGCATTGTCCTGGTATAATTATATGCATTAAAGTTAGAGTTAACCTGTAGTCAAAGACAAGATAGCTGGAAGTCACAATACGACGTGGAATGTGTTGTGTTTTGTTTCTTTTCCCTTTTTAGATGTTTTCGTGCTTTGTGTGTTGTCTTTTTATGCGATGAAATGAATATATATTTCTTGAACAACAAGCCTCGTGTAGGTTTCATTCCTTAAAACTATATCCCCCTTCCACTATGTAAACGAGATTTGAAGCTGTCAGTAGAGAAAACAGCATCGTCTATCCAGTGGTGGGATCCAAAAATTTGAGTAACAGGTTCCCATGGTGGTGGGATTCAAACTGTGGCGTAGCGCCAATGAGGCTGGGTGGGGCACGACGGGGGCATGGCCAGGCATTCTGGGGGCGGGGCATTCCTGGGCGGGGCTGTGGCAAGGACGCAGCCACTCTTCGCCGATCGTTCTGCAGAGCGGGATCACAATGGTGCACGCGAGGCGCAGGCTGCCACGCACGCCGGTGCACCTCCTGCTAGACTGCTTCAAGTTCTGCGTGCTACTGCTGAGGAGGGGCGTAACTAAGGCAAAAATCACGTGGCAAAATCACCAATTAGTAACCCCCTCTCGGCATACACAAATAATTAGTAACCTACTCTCGGTAACCTGTGAGAACCTGCTGGATCCCACCTCTGCATCTATCTGTGCAGAGCAAAGTGTTCCTTGTCTTATATCGCTCACCTGTCATATGCGGAAATTAGAAGGTTCAGAGTCAGCTCAGGAGCCTTCGGTTCCACGTGGCCTGGTTTCTCTAGCCGGACTTGTTCAAAAAGCTCTTTTAGCAGTGCCAATAGGTGCTGCAATGGAAGAAAGGCCTGCTTCTCAGCCTGACATTGGCGGATTGGCAGAATGCAGTGTATCAGAGACACGTCTGTTAAATGTACTGTGAAAAATAAAGCAAGGGATTACATTCTGAACTCCCACCATATGCCCTCAGGCACAAATTCCAAAATTCATCATAACTCTCAGTAAACAACAGCCTTACCTCTACTTCCCAAACTGCATGCCCCACAGAAGCAGAAGAAAAACAGTCTGGATTTATATGCTGCTTTTCTCAACCACAAGGAGTCTCAACATGGCTTACAAACTTCTTCCCTTCCTCTCCCCACAACAGAACCCATGTGGGGCAGGTGGGGCTGAGAGAGTTCTGAGGGAACTGTGACTAGTCCAAGGTCACCTGGCGGGAGTGGGGAAATAAACCTGTTTCAATAGATCAGAGTCGACTCTGGGCGTCTTAGTTGATAGTTCCATGGGAATGTCAGCTCAATGCATGGCAGCTGTGAAAAAGGCAAACTCTATGCTGGGGATCATTAGAAAAGGAATTGATAATAAAACTGCAAGGATTGTCATGCCCTTATATAAAGCAGTGGTGCGACTGCACTTGGAGTACTGTGTTCAGTTCTGGTCGCCACATCTCAAAAAGGATATCGAAGAGATAGAAAAAGTGCAGGGAAGGGCAACGAGGATGATTGAGGGACTAGAGCGCCTTCCTTATGAGGAGAGGCTGCAGCGTTTGGGACTCTTTAGTTTGGAGAGGAGACGTCTGAGGGGGGATATGATTGAAGTCTATAAAATTATGCATGGGGTAGAAAAATGTGGACAGAGATAAATTTTCTCTCTTTCTCCACAATACTACTAGAACAAGGGGCATTCATTGAAAAATGCTGGGGAAAGAATTAGGACTAATAAAAGGAAACACTTCTTCCGCGCCAACAAGGTGATTGGTGTTTGGAATATGCTGCCACAGGAGGTGGTGATGGCCACTCACCTGGATAGCTTTTAAAAGGGCCTTGGACAGATTTATGGAGGAGAAGTCGATTTATGGCTACCAATCTTGATCCTCTTTGATCTGAGATTGCAAATGCCTTAACAGTCCAGGTGATCAGAAGCAACAGCCGCAAAAGGCCATTGCTTTCACCTCCTGCATGTGAGCTCCCAAAGGCACCTGGTGGGCCACTGCGAGTAGCAGAGAGCTGGACTAGATGGACTCTGGTCTGATCCATCTGGCTTGTTCTTATGTTCTTATGTTCTTATGACTGCTCATGTGGAGCAGCGAGGAATCAACCCCCCTTCTCCAGTTTAGAGTCCACCGCTCTTAACCACTACATCATGCTGACTCCCTAAGAACTTCTCCAAACTCAGTACTGGTTATAACTTTTATACTGAAGCTCCCCAAAGAGTTATGGGCAGCCTGAAGCACAGGCAAGAGAACTTCCCTACTTCTTCCACTTAGAGGTGTGAAGACCTATTGGGAAGGGGGCAGCAGGTGGGGTGGAGAAGGATTTCCTCTCCTTTTTATTAGGACTTCTTTCTATCGTTCTGGTTTAAGCATTGGAAAATTTGGAAAAGTACTGAAAAAAATAACTTCTGTGAAGTATTTTCGCTTATAGAACAAGTAAAAGCTCTAGCAGCAGTGGCGTAGTGGTTAAGAGCAGGTGTACTCAAATCTGGAGGAACTGGGTTTGATTCCCCTGCTCTGCCGCCTGAGCTATGGAGGCTTATCTGGGGAATTCAGATTAGCCTGTGCACTCCAACACATGCCAGCTGGGTGACCTTGGGCTAGTCAAAGTTCTTCTGAGCTCTCTCAGCCCCACCCACCTCACAGGATGTTTGTTGGGGATGGGGGGAGGGAAAGAAGATTGTAAGGCCCTTTGAGTCTCCTTACAGGAGAGAAAGGGGGAATATAAATCCAACTCTTCTTCTTCTAGTAGGGTTACCAGCCAATACTGGCAACCAGCAGGAGTGTTAGTGATGAAATGGAGAGGCAAGCGTAAAACTATGGAATTTCCTGCAATTCTTGGAGCTACCTTCTTTCCCCAGATGTGACATCACAATGTAAATGACATTGCTGGAGGTTTTTTTTTTTAAAGTTTTCTTGGTGTAGCAGAGGGCAAACAAGGGTCGAATTCCCACTACCGTCTTAGCCAGATTTCAGAACACAAACTAACCAGGTTTGAGGGATGACCTCCCCGGTCGAATCCCCACTACCGTCTTAGCCAGGTTTCAGAACACAAGCTAACCAGGTTTGAGGTGCGACCTCCCCGGTCGAATCCCCACTACCATCTTAGCCAGGTTTCAGAACACAAACTAACCAGGTTTGAGGGACGACCTCCCCGATCGAATCCCCACTACCGTCTTAGCCAGGTTTCAGAACACAAACTAACCAGGTTTGAGGGACGACCTCCCCGGTCGAATCCCCACTACCGTGTTAGCCAGGTTTCAGAACACAAACTAACCAGGTTTGAGGGACGACCTCCCCTGTCGAATCCCCACTACCGTGTTAGCCAGGTTTCAGAACACAAACTAACCAGGTTTGAGGGACGACCTCCCCTGTGTCGAATCCCCACTACCACAATCTTAGCTTAAAGTTTCAGAACACAAACTAACCAGGTTTGAGGGACGACCTCCCCGGTCGAATCCCCACTACCGTCTTAGCCAGGTTTCAGAACACAAACCAACCAGGTTTGAGGGATGACCTCCCCGGTCGAATCCCCACTACCGTCTTAGCCAGGTTTCAGAACACAAACTAACCAGGTTTGAGGGACGACCTCCCCGGTCGAATCCCCACTACCGTCTTAGCCAGGTTTCAGAACACAAACGACCTCAAACCTGGTTAGTTTGTGTTCTGAAACACAACTAAGCTGGTGATGAGATTCAACTAAGGTATCTAACTATTTGAGCTTTTTTTTAATTTCCAAGGGAGTGGGCAGGTTCCCTGGGGCTTCAAGAGAACTTTTATCAGGAACCTGTTCAAGATTGGTCAAACTGACTTGTGAGGGTACTTGATATACTAAACTTCAGAAAGCCACCAAAACATTCCAGGGCAGGGCTGTCTGACACATTTTCTTCAAAGTTGTCCCGAATTCAGTCTCATTATGTTCCACTTACTCACACTGGCACAGAGTTTGCACCTCACGGAGCTTTAGAGCTGTTCGGTAGACAGAATTCTGAATGGAATTCAGAGTCTCTGCAAAGAAAAAGCACGAATGTTGTGATCAGATGTTCTCAGTTGAAGGGAAACAGCGGTCAGGAATATGAAAAGGGATTCTAAATTGGGACACAATGGGATGGATGCTTTTTCAGAGACTGCATGCATACAGGGGTTTTATTTATTCCGTTTATATCCTGCTATTCGTCCAAATAAGGACCCTTATCTGACATTTTATCCACTACACCACACTGTACATCTGTGCATATCAACTCCTTAAGAAGAAGAAGAAAGAAGAGGAAGAAGAGGAAGAAGAAGAGGAGAGGAGACTCAAGGTGGCCTACAAACTCCTTTCCCTTCCTCTCCGCACAACAGATACCTTGTGAGGTAGGTGGGGCTGAGAGAGTTCTGAAGAACTGTGGCTAGCCCAAGGTCACCTAGCAGGAACATAGGAGTGCGGAAACGCATCTGGTTCACCAGATAAGCCTCTGCCACTCAAGTGGAGGAGTGGGGAATCAAACCCAGTTCTCTAGATTAGAATCCACCTGCTCTTAACCACTACACCACACTAGCTCTTTACATGTTGGGTTGTCTTTGTGGGTGCATGTATGTCAGGGGAGGGGGAAGGAGTGAAAAAGAATGGGTAACTACTTGCACATTACAATGAATCTACACAGAAAGGTGTCCTATGTCACATTGCAAAGGCAGAAGTATTATGCAACTTGGGGTATTCCTGAGTGTGTACCTAGTCATATTTAAAATGTTCAGGCAGAACTTCAGCTCTATGTTTAATAAGATAACCTGGCATTTTTGGGCACACACAAAGCATAATTTAATATTCACCTTGTTGATCTTTATCCATCTTGTGAAGGTTGGAGACAGGAAAACTGTAGTGGATTCCATTAATATATGCACTTGCAAATGGAGCAGCTACCCAGAAAACTAAGTACCTACCATAAATTGGAAGAAGAATGGTGGGTGGAAAATGTAAGGGGATTGGCAAGTAGATAGCCAGAGTTAGAGTTTGCTACTCCAAAGAAAAGAACTTGAACGCTTAAAAGTTTATGGGACCCATTTTGGGAAGACTTACTTGATAGAATATTTAGACAAAAGAGAAAAACAAATAAATTGATACCTAGTGTTTTTGAAGGTTAAAGAATGTTCCAATAACCAGTAGAGAAAAGTGAGACTTTTTATTAGTAATGACACTAAAGATTATTTTGATGCTTAATGACCATGTGCTTAAAATTTGTTTTTTAAGGGTTTAAAGAAGGGACGTAGGTATAGATTTTTTATGGGGGGGGTTGGGGGTGGGGCCACACCCCCACCCACCCATATGGCAAGGCCACGCCTCCCCAAGCCCCGCCCCTGGCCTAGCACTTATAAAAGCAGCTCTCTAAAGCCGGGGACAGCAGACTCCCCCGCCCTTCCCTCCCCTGCCCCCTACCAGCTGGGCTCCCAGCTGGCAGCTGGCAGTTCCTTCTGCCCTCCCCTCTGGGCAGAAGCATAGAGGGAAAATGGAGCCCGGTGCAAAATCTGAGTTTTGTGTCCGGCCCCCCCCTCCCCCCCGGGCAGCCGCTGTGATGCTGGAATCCACCCCCAAACAGCATCACTTTCAATGGTGTTTAAACTAGAGAGCCCAAATTCTCCTTTTAAATCCACCTTAAAGGGAGAATCTGGGGTCCCCAGTTAAACAACATTGAAAGTAATGCTGTTTTGGGGTGGATTATCACCCACCGTGAAACATGGTCACTTTCAATGTGGCACAGTGGTTAAGAGCAGGTGCATTCTAATCTGGAGGAACCGGGTTTGATTCCCTGCTCTGCCGCTTGAGCTGTGGAGGCTTATCTGGGGGGGGAATCTCAAGGATTAGGCCTGTGCACTCCCACACAGGCCAGCTGGGTGACTTTGAGCTTAGTCACAGCTTTTTTGGGAGCTCTCTCAGCTCCCACCTACACTCACAGAGGTGTTGTTGTTGTGAAGCCGAGGGAAAGGTCAAGAGATTGTAAGCTCCTTTGAGTCTCCTACAGGAGAGAAAGGGAGGATATAAATCCAAACTCTTCTTCTTCTTCTAAACTGAGGACCTCAGATTCTCCCTTTAAGTTTATGCCGAAGGAGGTGGATTTAAAATGAGAATCTACAAGGAAGGAGGAAATTCACGAGGGGAGTGCCTGCTTTGTGTCCAGGGTGTGTTACTTAATTGTTAAGCTTAGCAGCACCCAAACTTTTAGTGATTATCTTTATGAGACTCTCCTAATGATACCACCCAGGTTTGGTGAAGTTTGGTTGAGGGGGTCCAAAGTTATGGACCCTCAAAGGTGTAGCCCCATCTCCTATTAGCTCCCATTGGAAACAATGGTGGATGGGGCACCCCCTTTGGGAGACCATAGCTTTGGATCCCCTGGACCAAACTTCACAAAACCTGGGTTGTATCAGTAAGAGACTCTCCTGATGATACCTGCCAGGTTTGGTGAAATTTGGTTCAGAGTGCCCAAAGTTATGGACCCTCAAAAGTGTAGCCTCCATCTTCTATCCTCCCATTGGAAACAATGGAGGATGGGGGCACCCCCTTTGGGAGTCCATAACTTTGGACCCCCTGAACCAAGCCTCGCCAAACCTGGGTAGTATCATCAGGAGAGTCCCCCAAACAATCCCTGAAAGTTTGGAGCTGCTAGCCCAGGGGTAGGGAACCTGCGGCTCTCCAGATGTTCAGGAACTACAATTCCCATCAGCCCCTACCAGCATGGCCAATTGAAACCTACGTCCTTGGTTTAAAGGTTAATATTTGATGCACAAGAAACTAGGCGTCGTTACGGAATAAGTACTTTAAAATCTGGTGAATTTTTATCTCTCTGTGTGTTTTCAGTTTTGCAAAGATTTTGAAGTCCAGTTATCTCTTTCCCATTGCGACTTTTCCCATTGCAGTTTTGATACATCATGCGTCGGCATAAGAAATTAAATGGAAATTGGGGGGGGGGGGAGTTTTATGGAAGCCGCAGCAGATGACACAAAGGTTTAGAAACTCTGAAATGCATAAAATTGATGTATATGAGCCCTTCGGGGATAGGGCGGTATATTAAATCTAATAAATAATAATAATAATAGTAGAATAGAATAGAATAGAATAGAATAGAATAGAATAGAATAGAATAGAACAGAATAGAATAGAATCTTTATTGGCCAAGTGTGATTGGACACACAAGGAATTTGTCTCCGGTGCATATGCTCTCAGTGTACATAAAAGAAAATACATTTGTCAAGAATCATAAGGTACAGCACTTAATGATTGTCATATAGGTCTAGTATATGATTGTCATATAGGTCTAGTATTGTATAATATCAATATATTTTATCTTTTAATATCATAAATATACACAATTTCTTTTTAAATATTAAAAGAAAAGAAAAAGGGGGAAAAAAATCAAACATCTGGTACAGAGTGTAAAAAAATGTTACGTGGATTTTCAAATTGTGTGGATCCCCATGCCCCTAACCCAGTGATGGCGAACCTTTTCGAGACCGAGTGCCCAAATTGCAACCCAAAACCCACTTATTTATCGCAAAGTGCCAACACAGCCATTTAACCTGAATAGTGAGGTTTTAGTTTAGAAAAAACGGTTGGCTCTGAGGTGCGCGTTACTCAGGAGTAAGCTTGGTGAAGCAACCATGCAACGCTTCCAATGGGTGAATCACGACCCTAGGAGGGTTTACTCAGAAGCAAGCCCTATTGCCAGCAACCGAGCTTACTCCCAGGTAAAGGATTGTGCCAGGCCAGCCTAGATGTGTGTGCTGGGGGGTGATTTTCCGCACCGCCCACATGATGAACTCTGTGCATGCATGCCCACAGAGAGGGCTCTGAGTGCCACCTCTGGCACCCGTGCCATGGGTTCGCCACCACTGCCCTAACCCCAGCCATGTGGAAGGGGTAACTGAACAAATTAAAAAATGTCAAACAAGATAAAATGTCAAACAAGTGGACTCCCTGTAGCCAAACAAAACATGATGTAACGTAATAGTGGTCAGGCAGTAGAAACAAAACAGAGAACTGGCACAACTTAACCTGGGACAGAGAGAGAGAATAGCTTTGCATGAACCAGAGTTCATTTCCTAAAAGACGTAGCAGCTAAAGGGAGAAGCATCACTTTTCCCAGGGAATTATTTTTGCCGAGTAAATCAAACAATACTAAGATGTGATGTTTCCATAACAACAACAACAACAACAAAATTCTAAGACCCTCTCACCAAACTGGAATATATATCATACTTGTGGCTGTAGTTATATTAATAAAGTGATAAATATTCAGAATGTTTGTAGCTGGGCTTTTACAATATTTTTTGGCAATCTCCCCCGTGTACTTTCTCTAAGCAGTTCAAGTAATAGAGTTTGTGTGTGTGCGTGTGTATGCGTGTGTCATGTAGTGTAGATAAAATAAACTGGAGAGGTGGTGTGGGGTAAATGAGTGTACAGTCCATCACAAACAAGTGCTAGTTAAAAGAGCAATCCTAAGTGGCTCCGAAACAATCCTAAGAAATCCTAAGTGCTATTCAGGCCAGTTCAATAGGGCTTACTCTCAGAAAAGTGTCTTACAGATTGTACTGTGAAAGAAGCACACGCATGAATGATAACATGGGAGGAAACTGACACCCCAGATATCTTTTAGAGTTTCCTGTGTCTACTTCAATACTGCATAGTTGGATTTTTCCCCCCTCTCTTCCAGCACATGTCAATAGCAGACAGATTTCAAGGCCCTCATAGGGGTTCACATGTGGAAATTAAAAAGGAAGGAGATCTATTTTCATCAGGAAATATATATTTAAGTAACTAGTCTTAAAAGAATCAAGCAAGCCTTTATTGGCATAGACAACCGTACAACAATAGTAAAAAAAAATGATTAAAAAAAGCATATAAAGTACAGGAAATAAATGTTAAGTGGAGGGAAATCTACTGGCATTTAGTAATTTCCAGGAGAAAGCCTGCCACTATCATACAGAGAGAAGGATCAGGATTGTCCAGCAAGTAGTGTGATTTAAATAAATCGGGGAGATCGGGTAAATGTAAAGGAGTAAGATTCACATACTTGAATCTGATTTCCTTGAATCTGAAACAGTGTAGTAAATTGGTGGGCCAGAGATTCAACTGAGCCATCATTACACGGGCCCAATCTTTTAGCCTAAATCTGCCATGTAACAAGGCAGAAGGCATAACATTAAACCTGGTGAGCATTATGGCTCACCTTTGAGCAGGGTTTATTAAACAATACAGGTAGTGTGCCAAGTGGCCCCTCAAATGAGAGAGAAAAATACAGGGGGGAGCATGTTTTCTTGGCTGCGGTGATTAGGGTAGAGAACTCTCTATCCAATAGTTGACCTTTTAATTTTCTATAGGCTTCTGAATAGGACAAAGGGCAAAGTGAATTCACTGACAGTCCAATAGAAGCCATTTTTTCTTCGATTATGGAAAACCAGGGGTTGGAATGGGTGTCAGAGGGCAGACGGTGGACCAGGGAATTACAGTCCGAGAGAAAATGGATTCGCAGCCAGAATCTAACTAGTAACTAGTGAAGAACAGTAACATGAAAACCACCTCACCTTTCATTTAATGCTACTCAACCAGTTTTCCGTCAGCAAAGGCCTTACCTTAGTTTAGATGCTACTGAAGATCTCCAGGGCCCTCGGGTCATCAAAACAATATTAACTGATCCCCTCAGAAAAGGTGTTTCGTCATTAAGCTATTGCTTCCTAATAAAAGGCTGTCAAACATTCAGTTGTAGGCCTTTCCTTCCGTTAGTTGCTCCCCCTTCTCCTTGACCCAAAAAAATTAAAACACCATCAATTAGTAATGCCTATTCTGAATAATTGAAGAGAAAGAGCATCTTTGATCTCTCTTTCCAAAGGCCATTTCACGTGGGTTCACCTTCTGCCCGTCTAGGTTGTGACATTTGAGCATCTGCTGACGAACACGGTGCTGCTATGGAGACAGAGAAACAACGGGGACGTAATTTTTATTAACACAGGAGGAAAAACATTCAGTCTCAATGAGCTGCTCTGCCGACTTCAAACTGAAGACACACTTCCCTTTTTTAAAAAAACACCGGACTGCCTTTTTAAAGGATGTTTTTAAAATCCATTTCTGCATTTTTAACAATTGCAGTTTTGAGAACTTTAACGTAACTGGTCTAGATTCAGAAACAGAAGAAGGAGAGTTTGGATTTACACCTCGCTTTTCTCGACGGTAAGGAGTCTCAAAGCAGCTTACAAGCTCCTTTCCCTTCCTCTCCCCACAACAGATACCTTGTGAGGTAGGTGGGGCTGAGAGAGTTCTGAGAGAACTGTGACTGGCCCAGGATCATTCAGCAGACTTCATGAGGAGGAGTGGGGAAACAAATCGAGTTCACAAGATTCTGCCGCTCATGAGATTAGAGCCTGCCAGTCTTAACTCCTACACCACGCTGGCTAGAAACAATTGTGGTATATCCAGCAGTAGCCCTGTAATTACCGCACTATGGAAAGCTGCGAAGATGAGCATTCAAATTCCATCCTGAAAACACAATCCACCTTTGATGGACAAAACACAGGGAAGGAACTGTCGAATCCCCACTACAGTCTTAGCCAGGTTTCAGAACACAAACTAACCAGGTTTGAGGGACAACCTCCCCATTGCTTGCGTGCGCAAGTGGATTCCGTTTCTCTGCTCGTTCTCTCCCGTTCAATCCGTATTCCAGCAGGACCTGGTTGCAGAGTGGCATAGAACCCCCATTTAACCACGGTTCAGAGCTGATCCAAGGAGGTGGATGAGGGTTGAAACCCCGGCACTCGTTTCCCGCCCTGGAGTGTGATGCGGAATTCGGGCAACCAATCAGCGCTGTGATGCGCGCGCAGCCTTTCCTTGGTTTTGCTTCCGCTTTTGCAATTGGCCAGCAGAAGGGGACGCAAACGTTAAACAGTCAAACATAGTAACTTTCGGTAATCGTTAATGGTTTTATTATTAGTGGTATCGTGATTAACTCGTCTTGCACAGTCAAACAGTTAAACGTTAAACTCTTTACACGCTGGTTTTTTTATCATGCCCCACCTTTACAATGTATCGCTTCCGCAGTGGGAAAAGGTCCCACGATCGTAAAGCGTAATAACCCAGCCAATCAGGGGAGACCATCAAAGCAAGCTCACCTGGTAGTGGGGATCGCTACAGTTCCGCAAACCGGGTATGTCTCGCCGTGTGCTCGCTATAAGCGTGAAACTCCGATGAAGAGGATATCACGGTTTCACAAATGTTGCGGCTTGGACCTATGCAAATTTCATGTGGGGATTTGACCGTAGACAACCTAACTGTATCACCCGATACCTACGGAACCCATTGGGTAGGAGAAGCGTCTCGCCGCAATGATAAACCGGTGAACTGCCTTAGAACTTTCAACTTGCAGCAAAGAAAATAATGACACGCCGCAAAATAAGGACCATTATAACCCTGACACCAGTTCGGTGAATGTTTTGTGTTAGGCTCCAACCCTACAGGGTGTTGTAACAAAATCCTGGTCTGTCTGGAGTTGACTGGAGTTGACTCGAGAGAAGTGGGGAGCAAAACAACGATCATGGCATCGTTTACCAGTAAGCTGAGTTCCCATCTATTACAGCCAGGTAAGAAGTGGTACTCAGTCATTTTGCAGTGAAAGGTGTGGACCTGGCATGTGTGACTGAGACCTGGGTGAGGGAAGATGGGTCACTTGCCTTGAAAGAACTACCCCCCCCCCCCGGCCCCCTGAGCTTTTTGGTCCTCCATCAGTCCTGGACAATGGGCCAGGGGAAGGCAATACTCAATTGGGAGTCTCTCTTTCAGGGCGCTCCCCATCCCAAACATTCTAGGCATTGCTTGTGTTGGCCTTGTGTGGCACCTGAGGAGAATCTGGCAATCTGAATGGAAAAATGGTAGCAGCCACCGAAAATTCCAGTTTCCGATCTCCCTGGCTGATCTCGTTAGAAGTATCGGTATTGAGCCTTGGAGTTCCCTAGGCTGTTAGCAGGGCCGGAGCGAGGGGGAATTGCGCCCGGGGCACGCGTGCACTCTGCAGCCCCGCCCCCACGCTGGCACATGCCCGGTGCATCACGTACACATCCCCTACCCCCTTGGCACTACACCGATGTTGACATAGTGAGCTAATTGGAGACAACTCTCTGAATGTCCCCCAATCCAAGGTTTTCCACCAAATAATGGGAGTTCCAAACTGCGTCCCTTACGCAGCCGTGTGTCTAGAACTGTGCGGCAAAATAATTCTGGAACATATGCTTTCAGCCAGAGCCTTCGTAGGGATTCTGGAGGCCCAAATTTCTCCACTACTCCAAATCCTAATGCTCCTTTGTCTCATTGACGCTTAGTGGCTTACTTAGGCTAACCCCTGGTTTCCTTTCTAATCAAGAGAAAGATTATTTCCATCGGCCTGCTCTATTGAATCACTCTACCTAATGTCCTATCTTGTAGCTTACAATAGACTCAGACTGATCGCCTTTAGGATCTTAGAATTTGAAAATTCCCATCTAGCAGCCAAAATGAACCTGCTCTCCAAATACAACTCTTAATTTCATTTGAGCAGAGACGATATCACTTCCATACTTTAACCAACCTACACTAGCGTTATGAGAGTTCTTACCATTGCATGATTTTAATTCATATGCCTCTCATTTCTATTGAAGGGTAGGTTCAGTAATTCTAGATAAATCCGCAAGGTTATGCAGTTGCAAACTTAATGTGTGGTTGGAAAACCTTCTGACTCACCAACTCTTTGTAGACTCGCACCAGATTTGATAATAGATCTAAATATACTAACTTACATTTTTTCTTTCCAATCTGGGCTCGCCTGGATCTGACTAGCGCCATCCCTTTATTGTTAAAACAACTCTGACCTTCTGGTCTTTGTGAAGAGATCGCCAATTCTACTAAGTGGAGTATACTTGAGGAGTTCCAGTAGAACGTATTTGTTGTGCTCCCCATGGGGCCTTTTATCTATCATGTATTCATGCACTTGTTCCTGATTTATGTAACTCTTTCTGACTATGCCAATAAAGGCTTATGTATGTATGTGGAGGCAACTTGGCTATCTTCAGGTCCCATGTTGGACCAATTCAGCTGATACTCCTGGGTTGATGTTGACAAGATCTTGGCAGTTGTGAAGCCTACTACCATGCCAGTCATGGCTGGTGAAAGCCAACGGTGATGGTGGTCATTATAATCTCCCCCTAAGTTTAGGGTTGTTCCTAGAAAGGTCAAGGAAGGCAGTGGTAAGACTGTCCTTTGAAAAACCACAGTTGAATCTCACTGATCCATTCAACTATCATCAGTATCAGATCTTTGTACCTGGGCAAGGTAGTTGAGAGTGTGGCGACAGAACAGCTCTAGGGTTTCTTGGTGAAGAGAATGACTACTTCGTTATATATAGAGAGACTCTTTGTTGTAAGTTTATAGAGTTGGGTTAGCACAATAATGAGACATAAGAACATAAGAACAAGCCAGCTGGATCAGACCAGAGTCCATCTAGTCCAGCTCTCTGCTACTCGCAGTGGCCCACCAGGTGCCTTTGGGATCTCACATGCAGGATGTGAAAGCAATGGCCTTCTGCGGCTGTTGCTCCTGAGCACCTGGTCTGTTGGCTAGGCACCGGGTAATCCTAGATTGCATGGAGACCCAAGCACTGCAGCCATAGATCTAATTTCTCCTGGCAACCTGTCCAAGCCCTTTTGAAAGCTTATCCAGGTTAGTGGCCATCACTCACCTCCCCTGTGGCAGCATCGCCTCCAAACACCAATCACACGCTATGCGTGAAGAAGTGTTTCCTTTTATTAGTCCTAACCTTCCCCCCAGCATTTCCTTTCTCGCAATGTATGCCCCCTGGTTCTAGTATGTGTGCATTGCGGAGAAAAAAGAGAAAAAATTCTCTCGGTTAACATTTTCTACCCCATGCATAATTCTTTTAGTGACTCTAATCATATTGATAGCGATTTGTGAAGTGAAATTCCTCCACTCTGGACTGTAGGTTCCGAATTAAGGTTTGAAAGACTGTCCTGTTTCTCTCTGTGCTAGCTTAGCTAGGAATTACCTGCATTAGATAGTAAAATAAGATCAAAGCTTCTCTTGTATTTGTGACTGTATTGGAACCCTCCTTAGCCCAAGGTAGAGAGCCATCTCCGCCTCCACCCAAGTACATCCTATTCATGTGTAAAGGTTCCTGCATTACACGCGGATAAAAGGAGGACTCCTCAGTCGCAGCTCCTACTGCCTAATCCTGGCCAGCAGGCAGATATGCCCGTCATCACCCTCTGCTTCTTAATCTCGATGACCTAGGGAAACCCTTTGTAGTTTTCCCTGGCCAGTAGACACGCCATCGCTTCGCCCTACTCTGGCTAAACTCAAGAAGCGGATGTTTATCGTGGACTCTTAGATTGGTTCCTGCATGTAGCAAATGAACGCATTGGTTGTTTTGAATTCTGCTAATGAATGGGTGGTGGGCTATTCTTTGATTCTCCTAGCCTCCTGGTCGGAGAAAGTGTACTTTATAGCTTGTGGGCTGCTAGGGCAGCACAGTTGTTAAAGTGGAGGTCCTGAGGTGCTGACACTTGGGTCAGCATCTCGATAAACCACCTTTATTTATCCGAGCCGTGTCGGGTCTTGCTTGGGTTCCTGGGCGCTGCCCAGAGCGGGATACTTCTGAGTAAGGAAAGTGTTACCCAGAGCAGCGCGGTAACAATATCCCCCCTCAGACGTCTCCTCTCCAAACTAAAGAGACAGAGGCAATTGCTTATAGAAAAATGGTTTAGTTACAAAATAAAGGGAAGGGTAACTTGGAAAAACAAAGCAAGAAATATCTATCTGATTAGCTAGCTCCTTCATGGAGCTTGTTGGTTGACTATTACATGGCTGACAAAAGGCTGCTACTGAGCACGTACAGAGTGTAACAAAGAATATCAGTTTCTCTGAAGATGCCAGCCAGAGATGCAGGTGAAACGTCAGGAGAGAATGCTGCTAGAACACGGCCATACAGCCCGGAAACCACACAGCACCCCAGTGATTCCGGTCATGAAAGCCGATAATACAAAGAATATATATCTAATGCCTACGTGTGGGACTGCATGTAGCTCATGCCAGGTCTGCTTAACCAATAAGTATCAATTACCTGGTCACTGACTTCTGATCTCACTAACTAATTAGCATGCAACAATTAACTCCTTCATTACTGGATTGTGTGACTGGCACTTTCCAAATCCTAGCACTCTTCTATGATTCTATGACTCCATCTTGATCATTGAAAGGCCTACTAAAAATCCTTTTTCCTTCTTACCATTCCACCTAGCTCAGAAAGTAGGTGTTGGTATTTGTAGATCCATGTATTTTACTCCAAGGTCATCAGTCCAATTGGCTGGTCTGAGATCACCTTCATTATTTTATTCCAGAAGTAACTGGTTTCTTAGTGCCTCAATAAAATGAGTTTCGGTGGGGGAGGGGGGGAGTGAGCTTGTTTGTGATTGTTTGGACCAATGTGTAAGCTGATTGGTTCAATGATGATCATTTGATGTGGCTAGCTGGAGCATAACTTGGCTACTCAATGTTACCAGTGATCTCTCTTTCCTGTTCTTTGTCATCTCGATGCTCTGTCTGTACTTTATTTGACAAACTTTGCAAATGCAGTGAGGATTTCTAGTGTAGTTTCTTTGCAAGTATTCTTTCCAGTAAACCTATGCTATTCTTTGTTGTCATTGTGCAATCTGAAATGTATCCTTTATGATCTTTGTGTCTGTTTGTATGCCTTTTAAACTCTAGTTTCTTTACACACACATGACATTATGGCCCATTCCCAGACAACGCCCTTTCAAACTGCTTTCAGTGCTCTTTGAAGCTGTGCGGAATGGCAAAATCCACTTGCAAACAGTTGTGAAAGTGGTTTGAAAACGCATTATTTTGCATGTGCGGAAGGGGCCACAGACACCCCCCCCTCTCTCTCTCTCAGTGTTTCCCAACCTTTTCGAGGTCAGGGTACCCTTGACCTCACTCTTCATATCTCACAGTACCCCTGCCACCACCCTCTACCTTCCCCTCCCATTGCCCCTGCTTGCCACACACCCCACCTTCCCCTCCCCAGGTGAAGGTAGCCACTGGGGCAAGGGGTGGCTAGCTGGACCCTGTGCTGGGGTTCCTGCCTCCCAGGCTAGCCTCCCAAGGCTCCTTAAGTGTCAGTGGGAGACACTCACAAAAATGAGGGGGGGGTGGTAGTGCTGCTCTGCACTCCTGGGACATGCTCATTTCTTAACCCCCAGGATACCACGGTACCCTGGTTGAGAATGGCTGATATAGATATAAATTCTGTTTGGAGTTCTGGTCCAGGGCCCAGGGCCTGACATTGCAACCTCCCAAAGGTCGGGTGAGGTTATTGACACCTTGAGGACCCATCATCTCTGGATCCATTTCAATCCAGTTTCTGACTTGGCCATGAGAGATAGAATTGGTCGCCCTCATAAATGATATCTCGAGACAGCTGGATCAAGGAAGGTCAGCATTGCTGTTATTAATTGATCTGACAGGGGCATTTCACACAGTCAGTCACAAACTATCGATCCACCGCCTGGCTAACATGGGTATGTGTGGGAAAGCCTTGTGGTGGCTGGTCTGCCTTGTGGTGGCTGGTCTCCTTTCTTCAAGATTAGGAACAGGGAGAGGATATTATGCAGCACTCACTAGTGTGCAGAGTCCCTCCAGAGGCAATTCTCCCCCCAAAGTTATTTAACATCTACCTGTGCCTCCTAGCCCAGCTGGTCTGGAGTTGCAGGCTGGCTTTTTATCAGTATACCAGCTAGCTATTGATGGGTGGGTGGCTGGATGAGGCCCTGGTGATACTGGCTAGTTGTTTAGAGGCCGTTGCAAAATGGCTGAAGCAGAGTTGACTGAAATTATAGCCATAGAAGACAGAGGTCCTGGGACTGGCCAGGGAGATCTGGGATCAAGTTGCCAGCTTCCTGCTCTTGATGGTGTGCAACTGACACCTGCATCCGCTGTCAAGAGTTTGGGCATATTCTGGATGACTCCTTATCAATAGATCCCCCATATCAAAACAAAAGGAAGGTGCAACAAAAAATGCACAATGTATTGTCGAAGGCTTTCAACGGCCAGATTCAACTGGTTCTGGTGGGTTTTCCGGGCTGTGTGGCCGTGGTCTGGTGGATCTTGTGTGTAACACAACTTCCCTCTGTGTGTAACAGACTTCCCTCTGTGATACACCTCTGAAGAGGCCAGCCACAGATGCAGGTGAAACGTTAGGAACAAGATCTACCAGACCACGGCCACACAGCCTGGAAAACCCACCAGAACCAAAAGATGCAGACATAAACCAATCTGTACCAGCTGGCTATCAGTACTCTGTATTGAGTAACTCAAAAGAAACTTTATTGGTAACTCACGGTGCCTACCAGGCTCTCATTTACTCAGAAACATCATGCGCATAACGATCATGAAACACACAATCCTTAGATGATTCTCACGCCTTAACAATCCAATAAAACTTAGGTACAACTTGCATATTAATTGTCTCATAGAAACTCTTATCTCCAAGTGATAAGGGTATCAAGCTTAACGGTCCAGCAGGCTGATCTGTTCCTAGCTTCTGCAAACTTGAGAGAAACATGCTGAAATCATTGTCCTGGTGGAAATTGGAATAAGTTTACTATGAGGGACAATTTGCGCCCACAGGAGCAGGTAGAGCTTAACTCCACGGGCCCGTGAAGATAACGAGACCTGGTCAGATACTGGGAACAGATCAGACTGCTGGAGAGCTTGATAGGCACCTTGAATGTCCAATAAAGTTTCTTTGAAGTTATTCAGTACTGAGTACTGACAGCCAGCTGGGGCAAGGTGGTTTGTGTGTGTCCTTATCAATAGATCATGAATGCAGCCAGGGTGGAGTTCTTCCATCTTCACAAGGTCCAGCAGCTGGTCCCCTATCTATCTCACCTTGACTTAGCCACTAAACAATGGTCACCTCCAGTTTAGACTACTGCAGTGGTGGCAAACCTATGGCACCGGTGCCAGAGATGGCACTCGGAGCCCTCTCTGTGGGCATGTGCGCACAGAGTTCGTCATGTGGGAGGGGGGAAATCGCCCCCCACATTCACACATATCTAGGCTGGCTGGGCCGCTGGACTTGATGTGCGTGCACCTCAGCAAGCAGGGAGGACTCGGCTGAGCTCCAGGTGGCTGCTGCCCCGGGGGGGGGGGGCAGAGATGCTAGAGGGGTGCAGAGGGGCTCATGTGGGACTTGCTGGAGGCTATAGCAGGCTGGCCCCTGCTCGATGGGATTATTTAGGTTAAATTGCTGCATTGGCACTTTGCGAGAAGTAAGTGGGTTTTGGGTTGCAATTTGGGCACTTGGTCTCGAAAAGGTTTGCCATCACTGGACTACTGTAACATGCTCTGTGAAGGGCTACCTTTGAGACTACTCCAGAAACTTCAACTGATACAGAATACAGTGGTCCTTATGGGGACTCCAGGGAAGGCGTGTATCCAGACAGAGCTCCACTGGCTCCAGGTAGAATACTGAATCAGGCTGAAGGTTTTGATGTCTCCCTTTAAAGTTCTTCTCGATCTGGGGTCCTGACATCTATGGGATTGCCTCTCTTGAGAAACCCCACCCCCCAAGAGCGCTGCGTTCAGCCAGGAACTACTTGCTGATGCTCAACGGCCTCAAATGTATCCAGCCGTCCTCCACCAGAGCAAGAGCCTTCTTGGGTCCAGCCCCAGCCTGGTGGAACTCTCCTGAAAATGAGACTTGGGCCCTGCAGGATTTACTGCAATTCTGCAGAACTGTAAGCCTGAGATCTTCTGCTAGGCTTATGGTTGACCACAACAAAGGCTGCCATCTTGCTGGCCTCCCGTTCCCCCTCCCTTTTCTTTAACCATCTTAGAAGTTATTGTTTATTCCCTAAATAGAATTCCAGTTATCTCTTTTCCTATTTGACAGACTACCAAATAGAATATTACTGTATGGCGTTGAGGTATGAAGTATGCTTTAATTGTGGTTATGATGTAAGCTGCTCTGAGCCCAACTTGTCTGGGAAGGGCGGGTTATAAATTGAAAAACAAACAAACAAAGGCCCCTTCCGCACACGCAAAATAATGCGTTTTCAAACCACTTTCACAACTGTTTGCAAGTGGATTTTGCTATTCCGCACAGCTTCAAAGAGCTCAGAAAGCAAAGAGCTTGGAAAGGGTCTTCCTGTCATGTCCGGCTTCGCTGGACGCAAGAAACTGAACTAAACGTCGCTCATTCTAAGTGCTGATCTTTTCGAATTCAAAAAAACTCAGCACGTGGAAAATAAACGGTACATTGATTGAACAGGTCCATTCATACAGATATTTAGGAATCACCTTCCATCATTCCTTAACCTGGACCTCTCATATCCACCAGACTCTCAATACAAGTAAAATCAAAGTGTTGGCAATATCCAGATTTTTTTCTACACCAGAGGCGGTCGCAATTTTTTTCCTGCCGTTTAATGGAAGGCTTCTTTTCAGTTAAAACTACTTTCGCCACAATTACATTTTTACGGAGCTCCAATCTGGGGAGCAGCAAAACCGCTTGAGAAATTAGGAGAGTGTTCAATCTTTGTTTCTTCTTGCCTGCTTATTGGGTCTTCCAAACTCCAGTCACGCATCAAGTTCCTTTGTTTAGAAAACCGGAGCCAAGACAATTTTTTTCCCTGGTTTGGCTCTCTTTGTTTAAAATACTCGGCTTCAGCTTCTTCTGATTATATGCAGATACCCCTCCCGGCAGTCTCACATATTACTTTCTGTTAAGTTTACCACTTCCACTCCACCTGGCACACCAAAAAAATTATCAAGCAAATAAACAACATATAGGTGTATCTTTTGACCAACTCCTATTACTGATGGATCTAAAAAAGACAGGCTTTCTCGGAGTTTTGAAACAACGACTTTTGACATTGAAGGGCAGCTTCACAGCTGGAGCCTGCAGAACTTGTTCTCCTACATTTTATGGCATTTCCACCACCATTGCCGGTTTTATGGCTAAATATGAAAGTAATTTTAATCAATCCACATCTCCAAGAGATATTTTATGTGTCTTGCTCGGCTAAATGTGTTACCACTCGCCTAAACAAGAGGCAGATATCATGGCATCCCAAGCAGGAGAACAGTGGACTTGTTCCTTTGCAGCGGGCCTAAATTCTAAACAACTGAACATCGCGGCTCCTTCATTGCAAAGATTTGGCAGTCTATCGGTTGCTTTTTCTCGAGGCCATCTTGAAGAAATTTTCAGTGAGATCAGACAAGGAAATAGTTTCACACCTGCTTAGTGACCATCATCCCCACACTACTGAATCAGTTGCCAGGTTTTTAACAAAGGCACTTGGATCAAGAGTGAAACCTTTGTGTAAATTTTAGTCAATTGGTTTTAACATAATCTGTATTTTACCACTCTTTATATGCCATTAAAGGTTTTGTATTTGTATTTGTATTTGCTATTCCGCACAGCTGTGTCAGAGGAGGTCACGTCAGTTAGTGGGTGAATGGAAAGGGTAATCTCAGTATCCAGCCACTTAAAAGGAGAAGGCAGGAGAGAGACAGGTTGAGAGAGCCAGGTTCATTCAAGCCAGGTTATTACATTTAGATTTTCTGTTCCATACCTTTCAGACTTCAGAGTCTGGGATTCTAGATCCAGACCAAATAGTGGCCCTTTCCGCACAACCAACATAAAACGTTTTGACGGAGGAAATAAAAAGTTTCCTCTGAAGTTTCCACATAGTTTTCAGCCCAAAACGTTTTATTTCCAGCCTCAAAACATTTTATACGCAGCCTCTATTTTAGTGATTCTTTGTGTGAAAACATTTTCACACTGTTTTCATGTGTTGTGCGGAAGTCTTTAAAATGTTCCCTACCGCTCTCTGCAGTGTCAGGATATTGAAAATTGCAAGGTGGTCATATGCTGGTCTAGAATGACTGGAATGTAACAGTCAGCAGAATTGTAAAGGTCGGAGCCTCTCTGTCTGGGTCCGCAGTGATTGGCATGTAACAGTCAGCAGAAATGAAAAGGTCACAGGCCAGGAGGATGAGATCATCTAGCTAATGATTGGCTGGACAAAACTATATAGGAAGACTGCATACCCAATTCAGTATCTCCTTCACCTTCAGGTTCAGGCTCAGATTGTTGTTAGAGTAGAGAGTGGATAGTTAGATGAGTAAAACATTGTTATTTTGTTCCTTTGAGAAAGAAAAGATAAAGTATTCCTGTTGGAACGAAATCTACTGTCTGAGTGTTTTTATTTTCTTATACTGCAAGCAGTACCTCCTGAACTTTCTAGCAAGGGTGAGTTGGCACCTAGTCCTTTCGCTGTGCACTAGGCCAACATGCAGTCCCTGCGCTTCCGCCTTGGTACCATTTTTCTGAGCTCCCTCCATCATTTCATCTGTTTATTTCTATTATTTTTTTAGGGAGGTGATATCTTCAAAGCTCAGAAGACGTAGCCCATGAAGAACTGAAGCACAAGGCTTTGAGCCGTTGGAGCTACAAATCCATGGAGACATTAAAATGAGACGAGAGAATCACAAAATGGCAGTCAGGAAGTGTTTTTGAGGGGGCGAGTGCGGACAGAAGGGGAGGATTGAAAACATTTGGCAAATATTTCGCAAATGTTTTCAGTGCCTTCTGCAAAAATGGCCAGAGACTGGGAAACTGGAAAAACTTGGTTGACATGCGGCACATCTGGTCTTATCCAAATATTCCAACCCAAATACATTTGGTGTGCTATTCGATTTGTATTAAGATCCAAATAAAAGACCCATGCATGAGTTTTCGCACATATCTTGTTCTATAAAGAAGGGGAACAAACACACAGTTTTCTTGCACCAAATCCGTTGTTGGTGAGTTACAGAAGTCACCACATCCCAAGTGTTGGAAAACTGCAACTGTCCTGTCTAGCTGAGGGAGCATGAATCCTCATTCAGCATTGTTTTGCAACCAGAGCCTGGTAAGTTGAAACTTCAGGAACTGCAGAATAAACATGAATAAGCAGAAATTTATTTCTGAGATATTTGGGTTTACAAATATCTGCTTTCTTTTTTTCCTTCAACCCCTAGTCTCTATGGTAGTAAAGACATTAACTCCACTATAACTCCCCTACATTGTTCAGGATTTTGGAATTAAGAATCCTGAATAGTTTCACAATTTAAGTACAAGAGCTACAAATTATTGAAGTATGTAATTGAAGTACAAAAGCGGCTTTTATCCACATGTGTTACAAGGCAATAAATCTTTGGTCAGCACGGTGTTGAAGCAGTGCGGTGTAGTGGTTAGAGTGCCAGACTAGGATCTGGGAGACCCAGATATGAATCCCCAGTTGCACTATGGAAGCAGGCAGGGTAACTTTGGGCAAGTCATACAGGCTCATTCTCATACATGCAGAATAATGCACTTTCAAACTGCTTTCAGTGCTCTTTGAAACTGTGGGGAATGGCAAAATCCACTTGCAAACAGTTGTGGAAGTGGTTTGAAAACGCATTATTTTGTGTGTGCGGAAGGGGCCTCTAATTTATTTCCTAAAGTGCTGCAAGGATAAAACAGAGGAGAGAGGGATGGGGTACGCTGCTTTGGTTCCCCATTGGGGAGAAAATCAGGGTATACACGAAGTCAGTTAAGTAAGCAAAAAGTCAACAATTCTATTTCTCACAAAGTTTCTTCACTTACTGCCTGCGGACTCTTCAAAAATTCCTTCCGCAGATTCGTCAAAAATTCCTTCCGGGGATTCCTCGGCAATTTCTTCTTCAGGGCTCTTTCCCTCTTTTAATTCATCAGGAAGCTCTTCCACCACTGTGGCAAGCAGAACCATTCATTTTATACACATTCATATCCAAGATGAACTTGTTTTTTCAGTCTTTTAGAGTATTTGAACATATGGTTGCCAGACCCCCACGGGGAGTGGTGAATTCCTCCCCGCTCCATAGTAAATTTAGGCCAAGGCCTCTCGTGTCAGTGCGCAGTGATGAAAAGGGACATGATCAAATCACTGACTTTAGGAATGCTCCGATATTTAGCAAATCTTTTTGTCCAAATACCAGAGCATCCCTGCGGTTATTGGCAACGTGATGCCACCTCTGTTACATGCTGGAAATGCTGTTGCCATGTTTTAACACCAGAGGCCTTGGCCTAAATTTACCACTGGTAAGTTTATTTCCCACCCCCCTGCCCGGGGAACCTGGGAACCCTATTTGACTCCTCTGTTACAGAGCATTCAGAAACAGATCTAGGGTGTTCCTCTGACCCACCCACACATGAGAGTGAGAAATGTTTTCCAAAGGGAGAAAATGGCCTTCAGAGTCAGAGGGCTTGAGTTCGTGTTCTTTGCTTGGCTCTGGATGCTTTGGGTGGCCTTGAGATGTTTCCCTTTCAGCCACTTCCCCAATCTCAGTTGCCCCCTTCCATGGCTCAAGGTACACATTCACAGAAGGTTAAAAACAACGTGGTGATGGAGATGGTGAAGGTGTGTGGAGATTTAAACCAGCAAATAGTAAGATTGGCCCTGTGTGCTTTGGTCCTCATGAGCAAGAATGGTGGGGCATAAATAAAATAAAAACAATGTATTCCCTTTACTTACCCTCTTTGTTAGGACTTCCTTCTTTTTCTTCTTCTTTTTTTTCTTCTTCTTCTTCTTCCCCTCTCACTTTCCAATGAGGTACTGTAAGAAACAATAGATATAATCTGCCACTTGCACCAATTAATATTATTAATGTGGCGACCTAGGAAACGCTTTATTGAAGCAGTGGCGTAGGAGGTTAAGGAGCAGCAGTGGTGTAGGAGGTTAAGAGCAGCGTAGGAGGTTAAGAGCTCGTGTATCTAATCTGGAGGAACCGGGGTTGATTCCCAGCTCTGCCGCCTGAGCTGTGGAGGCTTATCTGGGGAATTCAGATTAGCCTGTACACTCCCACACACGCCAGCTGGGTGACCTTGGGCTAGTCACAGCTTCTCAGAGCTCTCTCAGCCCCACCTACCTCACAGGGTGTTTGTTGTGAAGGGGTTAAGGAAAAGGAGACTGTCAGCCCATTTGAGTCTCCTGCAGGAGAGAAAGGGGGGATATAAATCCAAACTCCTCCTCCTCTTCCTCCTCCTCCTCCTCCTTCTTCTTCTTCTTCATTACCATGCTGAAGTTCTACATAACCCCAGTGGGGCTCTCACAACTGGCTTTTGAGATCTTAGGTTTAAGAAGGGATATACTGGAAAAAGGCAACATTACAAAGGAATCTCCAGAAAGACCCTGAACCATCAAGAACATGATCAAGTGTTCCCACAGTTATTGGTTCTGTTAATCAGGTTGCTTGAAGAGAGTGTCTGTGGTTTGAGGCCACAAAATTGGTATACAGTTATCCCTTCCACATGCCGACTTTCCCCATTGCAGTTTTGATATATTGTGAGTTGGCATATGACATTAAATAGATTTTTTGTTTAGTTTTGTGGAAGTCACAGATGACACATAATGACCAGCAGACACAGAAAATTTTTAGAAACTCAGAAATGCAGAAAAAATATGTATAGAATTGTATAATATCAACATATTTTGACTTTTAATATAGGCCCCTTCCGCACACGCAAAATAATGCATTTTCAAACCACTTTCACAACTGTTTGCAAGTGGATTTTGCTATTCTGCACAGCTTCAAAGGGCCTTTCCCCACTTTTCCTGCTGCCGCCGTCGCTGTGCGCTGCTCTCAGCACACGGCATCCCTGGCATGCGTCCGGGGTCATCAAAAGGCGGCATTTTCACCAGCGCCAGGGATGCCGTGCGCTGAGGGGGCGCGACAGCGGCAGCGTCGGGGCCGCTGTGCTGTCGCCGCCGCTGTCGTGGGGAGTGCAGTGGGACCCCGCGCTACTTGAGCAGAGTAGCGCGGGGCTAAGGTAAGTGGGGAAAGGCCCAAAGAGCACTGAAAGCAGTTTGAAAGTGCATTATTCTGCATGTGCAGAATGAGCCATAATAAATATGCACATTTTCTTTTTAAAAGTTAAAGGAAAAAAATCAGACTTATTCTGTTGGTACAAAGGGAGGGCCAAAAATGTTACATGGATTTCCAGATCGCAGGGAGTGTTTTGCCCCTAACCCCAGTGATGTGGAAGGGATAACTGTAGATGCTGTCTGCCACTTCCACCAATTAATGTTATTAACAAGTCAACCTAGGAAACTTTTATTACTGTTGCTGAACTTCTACATGACCTTAGGAGGGCGATCATGGCTGGCTTGTGAAGTCTTAAGTTTAAGAAAGGATATATTGGGAAAAGTAAGGTTCCAAAGGAATCCCCGGGAAGGCCTTGACCCAACCAGAACGGTTATCTGTTCTATTAAATCAGGTTGCTTGAAGATATTGTCTGTGGTTTGAGGCCAAAAAATTGATATAATCTTTTTTTTTTAAAAAAAAGGTAAACAATCAGGCCTTTATGCAAGCAGCTTCCATGAGCATTTAGTGGACGTGTCAACATTCCGGGGGTAGCTGGACATCTTCTGCTATTACAACTAATCTCCAAGTGACAGTCGATTCACCTGGAGAAAATGGCCGGTTCTGAAGGTGGACTCTATGGCAAGGGTGTTAACATGTGGCCAGAGGTGGGATCCAGCAGGTTCTCACAGGTTCCCGAGAGTAGGTGACTAATTATTTGTGTGTGCCGAGAGGGGGTTGCTAATTGGTGATTTTGCCACATGATTTTTGCCTTAGTTACGCCCCTCCTCTCAGCAGTAGCACGCAGAACTTGAAGCAGTCTAGAAGGAGATGCACCGGCGTGCGTGGCAGCCTGCGCCTGCGTGCATTTGTTTCCCGCCCAAGGACTGGTGCAGTGGCTGCGTCCTTGCCACAGCCCCACGCAGGAATGCCCCCCCGGAATGCCTGACCCACTGGCTGTGGGTTCCCACTCCATCCCTCCTATTGGCGCTACGCCACAGTTTGAATCCCACCACCATGGGAACCTGTTACTAAAATTTTTGGATCCCACCACTGCATGTGGCCCCTTGAGGGGGCCTGGTAAGCTCTCTCAAGGCAGCCACCCGACCCTCGCTATGGGCTCACCAGTCCCGGCATCCCCCAGTGTCGCTCTGAGGCCAACCGAGCCACCCCAGGGCCTGGCCCGACCAAGTCACCTTTATGTCAAATCTGGCCCTCGTAACAAATGAGGTCGACACCTCTGCTCTGTGGCATTAATACCACACTGATGTCCCTCCCTTCAGCAAACCCTTCCCTCCTCAGGTTCCCCCCCAAAAAAAAATCACCAGGTGTTTCCCAACCCAGAGCTACCAACCCTAGCATTTACAAATTTTTTTTTCCTCTTGGGACAGAATTCCCAGGCTATAATCACAAACAGATTCCCAAACTCCCCTCATTTTCCTAATGCAAGCTGCGGTGTGAAGGAGACAAGTCCACCACACCCCCTGACCAGTGGTGTACTGCTAATGGGGACGTGGGGAATCCCGTGTCCCTGGGCACCTGCTGCTGAATCCCACACCTCCCCTCCGCCTACCTGCAGGCCAGCTCCTGCCCTCCCCAGACTACAGGGAGGCCGGGGGGGCGGGGCTTGGCAGCAAGCAGCCCAGGCGGGCGCCGTAACACAGACCAGCCCAAGAGCCGACCTGCTGCTGCGGCACAGCAGGTCGGAGGGTGCACGGGGAGCCGGGCATGGGGGGGGGGGATGTGGGAGGTGGTCATGCCCTGGGGCGCCATTTAGGCCCAGTATGTCACTGCCCCTGACACAACCAGCTTTTCAGTTGTTTGGATACTGGCCCACAGAGGGGATTGTCTGCACCTTGAGAAGAAGCCATCTCCTCTACTATTTTCTTGAACATGATCACTCACATCACAGATTACTTGAACATTATCACTCACATCACACACTTGATTCATCAATAGCCCAGGGTCTCCAGTAACCGATGAATGTTTAGTCAGTAGCAACTAAACCAGGGGGGTTCTGCCCCCTGAGGACATTTTAAACCTGGTCTCCAGATTCAACCTGGGTTAGATGCTATAGAGAGCAGATCTGCATCCGACCGTTCCCTTTTACCTCGTCTTTGTGGATATAGTTCAATTGCTTCCCCTAATGCAACTTCTTTTTCCTGCAGGGAAACAAATAGTTTAGCAAACAATATTCACCGATGGGAGAGTTATTTCAACACACCTGGAAAGTGCGTTCTGCATAACACAATTGCATTTTAAAAAATGGGATCACAGAACCCCTAACCCTAACGCCCCTTCCAAAATGCACCTTCCTTTCTCTTTTTTTGTTAACTTCTCACGGTGCTTCCAAAAATATCTGTGCTCGCTTGGGAAGCATAGTGTTTAGCTACAGATACAAGAAGTCTACTTAGGGATTTATCTACAAAACTAATAAAAGCTTTCGTGGTAATTTAATTTCTTTAAAATATTCGATTGCATGTACAATTAATTAAAAAATATTCAGTAGAAAATCTCAAATGGAACAGTGCGTGTGCGCGCGCTTGCGGGGATTTTAATTGCGTACGTAAGTGATATCAAGTTGCAACTGACATATGGCAAACTCATGCAGGGGTTTTCAAGGCAAGTGAGAAGCAGAGGTAGTTTGCCATTGCTTGCAGAGTCTTCCTTGGTGGTCTCTCATCCAATTACAAACTTCTGCTTAGCTCACAATGCTGCCTTCTCCACCACCATCACCATTATGTACAGGACCATGGGGGTTTTCAAAGCAAGACACCAATGGAGGTGGTTTGCCACTGCCTTCTTCAGCATAGCAAATGTGATTTCCCTTGGAAGTCTCCCATCCAAATGATAGCCAAGGCTGACACCGATTCGCTTCTGAGATCTAATAAGATCATTCTAGTGTGGGGCTATCCAAGTCGGCGCACGGAAGCAATTACAAGGTACAAAAACATCTGGACGTTACCCGAATCAGATCAAGGGCTAAAATCTGAAGATACTCTTGGTTTTTGGTGCTCATTTCCAGTTCTGTAATGGCCCTCCAGGTGCCATTCCGGAACCTCACGGGCATGGAAAAGACAATCCCTTCGGGAAGCTCAAACTGACCTAAAGAAACAAAGAGAATTTCCCTGAAGCATCTTTCATTCCCATATACATTCAACAATAAAGCCAGCATTAAAAGAAGGAGGTGAGGTCCACCTTATGGTTCCCATTTATTTCAGTGGCAGAGATTCAAACATGTGCTTAATACTGCTAGTGAAATAGGGGGTGTGGCATCCTGGGGAGCAGGGACCATGTGATGGGGCTGGGTCACCCAGGCTCGCCATGGACCACTACGGAAGCCTTTAGGCACCAGCCCAGGAAGTTCGATGACCATGTCTGGCCAAGGACACAAATGGCAGGACGAGGCTGCCTGATCCACAGCCACAGTTGGGAGGGTGGGCCTGAGGGCTAGAGGCTCACTATAGCCAGAGGCCAAAGGGACAGGGGTCTGAAGGGCAGCGGCAAGCACTTAAACGGTGGTGCAAAGGGACTGGGAGGCAGCCAAGGACTACACTAAAGGTGAGCAAAGGCACAGGTTACAGCAGAAATGGCACGAACTACCTGCCAGAAGGACAGAGGACTGATGCTATATAACTGGGGATGTAAAACTATATCTATAAAAAGCTAACCGTGACTTTGTTAGTCACGCCCTAACGCCGAAACGGCTGGGCGGATCGCCCCCAAATTTTCAGGTGACGTCCCTTCCCGTGGCGAGCAGGTAATGTGCCCTTTGCCGGGGTCCCAGGTCACACCTGAGCCCCGTAAACTGCCAGTTTCCCCAGACCTCCGCTGGGCCAATGAGGGCCCACCCTTCGGGGGGGCGTGGCTTGCCCGCCTTTGCCGCGGCATGCGCATTCACGCCGAGAAACCCCCTGCTGCCAGACCCAGGGAGACCAGGGAGGCACATTCCCAGCCAAGCCACGGAAAACAGCTGGTACGGCTCTCCCCTTCCTCCTCCGTTCCAACCCCACCCCCCCCTAAGGCCACAGCGAAGTGTGGCCGGGCCCGCTAGTAAAGTAATAATGTAGTGGTGGATAAGTAATGGTTAAGAACAGGTGGACTCTAATCTGGAGAACCGGGTTTGCTTCCTCATTCCCTCCACATGAGCGGTGGAGTCTTATCTGATGAACCAGATTTGCATCCACACTCCTACATTCCTGCTGGGTGACCTTGGGCTCGTCACCATTCTTTGGAACTATCTCATCCCCATCTACCTCACAAGGTGTCTGTTGTGGGGAGAGGGAGGGAAAGTAAGTTTTAAAGCTGCCTTGAGCCTCCTTACAAGAGAGAAAGGTGGGGTATAAATCCTTCTTTTTCTATTCTTTTTCTTCTAACTGTAACTACGCCTCTTTGCTAGTATGGAGTCCCGGCAACTTCTTAGTCTGCTGTAGATTTCTTTGCTGCAAGTACCATGTCTACCCACCCTGACCCAAAAGATCGTGACAGTGGGACTTAACATTTTCCTTGGTTGGATTAAGTCCAAAGCCTCTAATCAGATGGCAAGGGGGCACGTCTTTTCCACAACCTTTAATGAAAAGGAAGATGGGTGACAGAGAAGACTGGGGGGTTGCTTGGCTCCAAGGAGAACGTTTACCTTCGCTGATGACTCCTAGAGAGAGAACCTCCTTTGGGGGGGAGTCCTGATACCAGTATCTCAGCACCGTCGCAATGGCGTGCGCCGGTGCCATGCCTAAGCAGTGGTGCCCCCAAGAACTCATTGAACCCAGAGAAGGCACAAATTCAGAGCACAGCCATTCACTGCCCATGGGGGGAAAGAAAGAAAACATGAGTTTTTTTAAAAAATATTATAAAGTCTGCTTTCTAGAGAGAAGGTCCACAAAAAGTGATTCTTGAGAAATTTAGATCTCAGTCCGCAGCCTCGTAGGGTGCCGCAACGGGTTCGGCAACATTTGGGCAGGGACGGACTGGGGAGTTCAGGACCAAGTGAACAAAGCGTGGTGTAGGGGTTAAGAGTGGTGGACTGTTAGTTGGAAAACCGGGTTCGATTCCCCACACCTCCACATGAGCGGCGGACTCTAATCTGGAGAACCGGGTTTGTTTCCCTGCTCCTCCACATGAAGCCAGCTGGGTGACCTTGGGCCAGTCACAGTTCTCTCAGAACTCTCTCAGCTCTAACTAAATCACAAGGGGCCTGTTGTGGGGAGGGGAAAGGCTGCGTAAGCCGCTTTGAGACTCCCTGTGGTTGAGGAAAGTGGGGTATAAATCCAAACTCTTCTTCTCTTCTTCAACCCTGGCAGTGTTGGAAGTCAGCACTACACGGGTGACTTGGCTCTGACCCCTCTGATGAGAGTGGGCACTAGCTCATTTATTGCGTCTGCCAGCGGGCGCCAATTGGGGCAAGAGGAAGCAAAAGGTGAGCGGACACTCACTGTGTTTCTTACCAACAGGCCTGAGCCAATCAAGTCGGGTGTAGCTGCTGGATCAGCTTGTTCTGCTGCTGGATCTGCTCGTTCTTGGCTGCCCGTGGCCCACCGGGAATTTTCCCAGTTAAGTTAAATGGCCGGTCTGCCCTTGTAACCTTTTCTTGTACTGTGGGCCCTTTCGCCTCCCAATATTTAACTGATGTTCAAAACATACAAGCTAAGTTGGAATAAAGGTGGTTAGAAAACCTTTATAATTACAATCCGATCCTGCTATGAGTAAATATATGATACTTGCTTTGGCAACTTAACACTATTAGAACTGTAATACTTCTACACTCTAAAGCTTGAAACAATCCTCACAATGTGTTTTATGTTTTTGTAAACTGTGGGGAGCAGGGCTTTGGTTGGAGTATCTGTTTATATGTGTATGGCTTGAGGCTAATAAACATTGAATTGAGCCTCCCAATATTTTGTGGCAGAGTTATCAAAACAGGACATAGGAAGTCACCCATTTACCCCTAAATCAGGGTTGGGAGATAATTTTCTCACTCAAGTAAGGAACAGTAATGACCTTCTATAATAGGTAAACATGCAGGTGTGCTGATTACTAAAGGATGACAGATTTTGGAGGTGAAGTAGAGAGGATGCAGGATACCTGGATGGGATCATACTCAGGAGCCCTCATCCAGTCTAGGTCAGGCACCTTGTCAGCTGCTTCACAGAGCCTGGAGCTACATCTTGTATAAGAGCAACAGGCTCTAAGATCACAGTCTCTTTCCTGGTCTGGAATCGCATGACTAAGACCCTGCACACGATCCAAAGAGCGACCTTGCAAATCATACAAAGCCCTGGTGATTCCTCAGTCTGGTTAGTCTGTCAGCTTGTGGGTTTCTGATCCAGGCTAAAATGTAACACTTTTGAGATTTTTGTCACACACAGGAAAAAAACACAGACAGAGGGAGACATACGCCAAGCAGACTTTCAATAGCAAAATGCAAAAACTGTCCAGCAAGCTGAGAAACAGGCAAGTACCTGAAGCTAGTTTTACAAGCTATGACACACGGCAAGCTCTCTGCAGGACAGGAGCAGCATAAAAGCCAATGTAACCCAGGTCCAATGGGGGGAGTGGGAGGGGCTAAAGAGCTCAGATTTCCCATATAAGGAAGAGAGAGCTCCAATTCCCTCAGATCTGTTAGAGGCCTGTGACTGGAGCCAACCGACTTCACAGTGTTCTGTTATTATGAACTATATTTGCATATTTCAGGGCTACCCTTGAAAGCTTGATAACCAAGAGAGAGGCCCCAGCAAAGAACAGCAAAGCTGCAAGTCCGCCAACAGTGCCAAAGGACACAGCTAGAGAAAATTGCAAAGGATTGAGACCCTGCTAGTCTGTTTTGCACAACAGGCCAGAACTATTACATG
Organism: Sphaerodactylus townsendi; assembly: GCF_021028975.2. Lineage (NCBI taxonomy): Eukaryota > Metazoa > Chordata > Lepidosauria > Squamata > Sphaerodactylidae > Sphaerodactylus > Sphaerodactylus townsendi. The sequence continues at coordinate 16,357,843 of NC_059426.1, read as the reverse complement.
TTGATTATTGTTCTGCATTGGTGTACCACGTTTCATTGTTGTATTGCACATTATTGTTATAATGAACCGAGCACAGATTTAAAGTCTTTTGTATTGTCGAAGGCTTTCACGGCCGGAATCACTTGGGTGCTGTGTGGTTTCCGGGCTGTATGGCCGTGTTCTAGCAGCATTCTCCCCTGACGTTTCGCCTGCATCTGTGGCTGGCATCTTCAGAGGATCCTCTGAAGATGCCAGCCACAGACTCCTGTCTGGTTTAGGTTGGGGAAATAGCAGGAGACAGACCTTGTGCTGTGGAAGGATGGCCTCTGGGATCTCGATGGATTTATACCAGGGATTTTCCCCTTAGAAAGCCGATGGTAACCAACATTTAGAAATTCTAACTATTTTATTGTAGAACAAAATAATAAAAATACACGCACAAAATGGGTAATACATACACACAGAATTACAGAAAGTCTAAGATTCAGATAGAGGTGTTGGATAGATTGGAATAGTTGTGGGGCTGGGTGATAATTACCTTTCCTTACATGAAGAGGTTCAAAAGAGCAAAAACCAGTGCCTCTGTTGGTAAAGCAAGAAGATGAAGAAGAAGAAGAGGAGGAGGAGAAGGAGGAAGAGGAAGAGGAAGAAGAGGAAGAAGAGGAAGAAGAAGAGGAGGAGGAAGAAGAAGAAGAAGAAGAGGAAGAAGAGGAATAGGAAGAGGAGGAAGAAGAGGAAGAAGAGGAAGAGGAAGAGGAGGAAGAAGAGGAAGAGGAAGAGGAAGAAGAAGAGGAGGAGGAGGAAGAAGAGGAAGAGGAAGAAGAAGAAGAGGAGGAGAAGGAGGAGGAAGAAGAAGAGGAGGAAGAGGAAGAGGAAGAAGAGTTGGATTGATATCTCCCTTTCTCTCCTGTAAGGAGACTCAAAGGGGCTTACCCTCCACCCCTCGCAACAAACACCCTGTAAGGCAGGTGGGACTAAGAGAGCTCCGAAGAACTGTGACTAGCCTTTTATTTCCTTCAAAAAAAAACCCACAGAAAAAAACCTTAGGAAGAATTTACATAAAAACAAAAATATAACAACAGTGGTGGAAGATCTTGACATCAGTTTCTATAAATGGTTTCTAAATACCTAAAAACAAGTTGATGTGCCATTCATTAAAATACTGATAGAGTTCTAAGGTCCTCCATCCATTGATTTACCAAAGGTCGGCTTTTATCTTTCCAGCACTGTAATATAAGCTGTTGCAAAGGTAAGGAAGATACCACCACGGGCATAAGTGAACGCTGTTGTGTTAGGGTAATTAAATAAGATGCTGGCCCTGGATAGATTGCCGGAGAAATTCCAATATTCAGAAAAAGGATCTGAAGAGCTACCAATACAGCCTGAGATATTTTTATTGTCAGAATTCGTGAATAACTCACTGAAGTCATGGCTTGCTGGAATCACTGTTCAAGCTGCTGTCTCAATACTGCACAGTAAATAATGTTGCCTTAAAAGGATGTTCTTTGGATTTCAGGTGACCTTCTTCCTTTCTGCCTTTGAGGATCTTGGCTTCCGCCCAGCCACTCTGATGGATACTTTTGCTGAGAAAGTAATGTCTGATCCTGATTCCTTGAACATGAAAGATATTGTAGTTGTTCTCCGAGTTTATTCCCTTCTCAACCACCTCCCTGAAGGCCAAGATCAGCAGTAGGTTCTAGTTTTGGATTTATTTTGTTCTGCACACTTTCGTTCATTCATTTCTACACAACTTCTGGATTTTTTACCAAAGGCTATTGCAGTTGGATGTTGGCATAGGTAGCTTGGGCAAGTCCATGAAGGCTAGGCCTATCGCTGGTTGTAATCATCATAGCGAGAAATGGAAGTTTCATATGATTAAGATTTCTTGAGGACTTTCAGTTGCAGATTGGAATGTTTGTGCTTTCGCAGGGCAAACCTGACCATCCACTGAGCTGACTTGCATTTGGGGATATCCAGATTAAGGGACTCGCTGCTATTCCTGTCATTCTGTCACTTTGATCTTGAAACATGGCCAGCCGCCAAACGTAGACCTCCGCTCCGGCACCAAACGTATCAAGCCTTACTTCGGATGGAGCTGCTGAGTGTGCTCACCCCAGACTGGAATTGGTGTGGGATTGGAGGAAAAGGTGTTTCCATGATGAGACAGAACGCTCATGTATGCGGCTGTTAGAAGGGACCTCTGGGGTCATCTAGTTCAATCCCCTGCACAATGCAGGAAATTTACAACAGCGCCCCCCCACCCCTAGCCACCCTTGTGCCATGCCTAGAAGAGGACACACTCTCTCTCTCTCCCCCTCCCTCTCTCCCCCTCCCTCCCTCCCTCTCTCCCCCTCCCTCCCTCTCTCTCCCCCACCCTCCCTCCCTCCCTCCCTCCCTCTCTCTTTCTCCCCCTCTCTCCCCCCACTCTCCCCCCTCTCTCTCTCCCTCCCTCCCTCTCTCTCTCTCCCCCCTCTCTCCCTCCGTCCCTCTCTCTCCCCTCCTCTCCGTCCCTCTCTCCCTCTTTCTCTCTCTCTCTCCCTCCCTCCCTCCCTCCAGGATCCCTAGCCAATCTGGGCTAGAGGAAAATTGCTTTCTACCCCAAAGTGGTGATTGGCATTTCCCTGGGCCTGTAAGAAGGGACCATGAGAGCTGAGCGCTGACTCATCCCTTCTTGCCCTCCCCCCCACGATCTGTCAAAGTTTGCAGAATCAGCCTTGCTATCGCATGGCCATCTAGCCTCTGCTTAACAACCTCTGAAGGCAGAGAGTCCACCCCCTCTGAAGGAAGCCCGTTTGTCTGGAAGGTCTTCCTAAAGTTTAGCCCAAACCCTTTTGATTTGATTTCCACCTACTGGTTCTGGTCTGACTTTCTGAGGCAACAGGAAAAAAACGCCTCTGCACCACCCTCCATGTGACAGCCCTTCATGTGCTTGAAGATAGTTATCATTTCATCTCCCAGTCATCTCCTCTCCAGGCTAAACATACCGAGCTTCTTCAACCTTTCCTCGGAGAACAGTGTTTCTCAACCTGTAGGTCGGGACCCCTTTGGGGGTCGAACGACCCTTTCACAGGGGTCGCCTAAGACTCTCTGCATCAGTGTTCTCCATCTGTAAAATGGATAAATGTTAGGGTTGGGGGTCACCACGACATGAGGAACTGTATTGAAGGGTTGCGGCATTAGGAAGGTTGCGAACCACTGTCGTAGAACGTGGTCTCCAGACCTCTCACCATCTTCGTTGCCTGCCCTGGACATGTTCCAGTTTGTCTAGATCCTCCTTAAACGGTGGTGCCCAAAACTGAACACAACACTCCAGGTGAGGTCTAACCAGAGAAGAGTTAAAGTGATACCAAAGTTTCATGCAGTCTAGACTCTATCCTTCTGTTGATGCAGCCCAAAAATCTCATTTGCCTTTTTGTTGCCGCCTCACACTGCTGACACATGTTCACGACTCTGCTACGATCCCTAGATCCTTCTCGCACGTGCTGTTGCCCAAACAAGTCTCCCCCATCCTGTAATTAAGCATTCATTTATCTCCATTGGAATTCCCTTCTGCAGATCTCGTTTATAAGGGATTTCATCATCCCGAGATGGTTAAAGTCAGTGGGCTTAGAAAGGTGTAAACTGGGGTGTCCAACTCTGGTGCCCCAGATGTTCATGGACTACGATTCCCACCAGCCCCTGCCAGCATTGGGCACCCCTGGTGTCAACTCTGCTCAGAATGGTCCATTGAGATTAACTGGGCCCCACATATGCACTTTTTAAACATATGCTCTCTTCTTGTCTTCCTTCTTCACCCCAAGGAAAGGGGAGGAAAGGCTCATCCTGGTATCCAGTTGTCGATGGGCAGCCCAATCTAAAGGGGGGTGGGGCTGGTAATGGTGTTCGGAGAGCAGCGGCTGGGGATGATGCCACGGCACTGTCCCCAAAGAGGCCATTGGCGACGCAGGCGGTGGGGGAGAATGAGAGACTCCTTTCTCTCCCGGGGAAGCCCGTGGCAGCATATGTCTCACGCCACGTTTTTTGGTGGCTCTTTTTCTTGTTTTTTTAAGCTCCATGCTCCCCCCAGCATAATAGCCCCTCCACCAGTGTATTCACCCCTTACACAAGTGGAGGGGTCATCTGCATAAACGCAACTTTGCACCTCTTCCAGAGCTCTGTTTGTACACCCACCCACCCCGATTACACAGTTAAAGCCATAGCCTAACAAGCGGGGTAGCTCCATAGCTGTTTGGTGAGGATTGCAAATGTTGTATCAGATGGGAACCAGAGGCGGGATCCAGCAGGTTCTCACCAGTTCCCGAGAGTGGGTTACTAATTATTTGTGTGTGCCGAGAGGGGGTTACTAATTGGGTCTGCTTTTCCATTAGAAATTCCATTAGGTCCAAAAATCATCAAGTCCTGTTGTTTCCTATGTGGCTGGTTAGCGAAGGTAGAAAACGGGATAATTCTCCCTCTTGGGCTGTTTTAAAAACATGTTTTAGAAATATGGTAAAGTTCCTTGTTTAAGGAAAGTATCCTTCTTTTGATTTCTAGAAACAAAATTAAGTAATTGAAAATATTAAGTATTTGACAGGCAGTCAGTTAGGGGAGAAGTAGTTGTTTTCGTTGGCAGAAGACGATAGGACTTGCTATAATGAGTTTAAATTATGGACAGAAAGATACCAGCTGGAAATTAGGAACTGTTTTTTTACAGTAAGAGTTTTTTACAGAGAAATTATTAATGCCCCTCCCCCGGAATGCCTGGCCACGCCCCTGTTGTGTCCCGCCCAGCCCCATTGGCGCTACACCACTGTTTGAATCCCTCCACCATGGGAATCTGTAACTAAAATTTTTGGATCCCACCACTGATGGGAACTAATTACATCACAAATCAGCCATATTTTTTTTCTCATTTTCACAGGGCAATCCTGCGTTTACTAGAAGTTAGTATGTCTGGCTGATCTTTTTGAGGAATGTGTGTGTCAGAATCTCTCTGTCTGTCTTCCCCCTCCTTCTGAAGGTTCCTTGAGGCTCTGAATAGTGCCTTGACCAGCTATCTGCCCAGGATCCCCAATGCGGACTTACTGAGGGCTGTATGTGGATTCTGCATTTTAGGATATCTTCCCCAGCCAGCTCTTGACCAGCTGCTGCAAGATGAAGTCCTTCATGATCTAAGGACTGGAGGTTAGACCCTTGTTTTGACTTGTTTTCTTTTTTAGCATCAGCCTTCCGGCCGTACAACTTTGGGACATGATTCAGTCACATTCTGTGCACATGCATGCCTAAACATGGCCAGGTCCTCCACAGTGGAGTTCTGTAATCGAATGTCCACCTTCAGTTTATTACTGCTTATTTTTATCAGCAACATTTCATTCTTACAGAGTCACCAAGTTAACCAGCAAAACATACGAATTAAAGGCTCATTCCGCACATGCAGAATAATGCACTTTCAAACTGCTTTCCGAGCTCTTTGAAGCTGTGCGGAATGGCAAAAATCCACTTGCAAACAGTTGTGAAAGTGGTTTGAAAACGCATTATTTTGCGTGTGCGGAAGGGGCCAAAATCTTAAAAGACATTAAAGTCTATGCCCAAAGACACCGTTAAAACCAGAGCTCAAAAGAAGTACAGTTATCCCTTCCACATTGCAACTTTCCCCATCATGGTTTTGATGTATCACGGGTCGGCATAAGAAATTAAATGGGCATTTTGGGGGAGTTTTGCAGAAGCCGCAGACACAGAAGCTGCTGCTGCTGCTGCTGCTTCTTCTTCTTCTTCTTCTTCTTCTTCTTCTTCCTCTTCTTCCTCTTCTTCCTCTTCTTCCTCTTCTTCCTCTTCTTCCTCTTCTTCTTCCTCTTCCTCTTCTTCCTCTTCCTTCTTCCTCCTCCTCTTCCTCCTCTTCGTCCTCTTCCTCCTCCTCTTCTTCCTCTTCTTCCTCTTCTTCTTTATTATTATTGGGTTTATAGACCACCTTCCCCCGAAGGGCTCAGAAGAAGTTTAGAAACTCAGAAGCACATAAAATATTTGTACAGTATTGTATAATATCAGCATATTTTATCTTTCAATACCAAAGATATGCACTATTTATTTTTAGAAGTTAAAATGAAAGAAAAAAATTCAGACTTGTTCTCTGGTACGAAGGACAGGCCAAAACTTTTTACCCACTCTGTACTACTCCGTAAAAGTTTTCCAGTTTTATAAAAATTTGTCCAGCCGACTGTCCCTTAGTAGTGTTGTCAGCTTTGCCATTTATGAATATTCTGTAGTTTTCAGAATGCAGGCCTCTTTTGTTGGTATCTTATCATCTCTCCTTTTTTGTGTATGTACAGCCCTTGCGGCATTAGTCATGTACATAAACAGTGTTCCATATTGCTTAAAAAAGTCTTCTCCCAAAATTTCCAACAAAAAGGCCTCAGGTTTTTTTCACAATGGTTGTCTTTACAATTTTTTGTATTTCTCTGACCCCTTCCACGCATGCAGAATAATGCACTTTCTGTGCACTTTGCCGCTGGATTTTTCTGTGCGGAATAGCAAAATCCACTTGCAAACAATTGTGGATTGAAAGTGCATTGTTCTTTCTGTGCGGAAGGGGCCTTTAAATATCATATTTCTTCTACTTCTACTTCATATTTCTTCTGCTTTCTTCTACTTCATATTTCTTCCTCTTCTACTTCCCTCCTTGGGTGCTGTGATTTTCTCTACTCATCTTACTTCAAAATGCATACTACATTTCTTTAGGCATAAAGGCACATGGAGTGGATCATTTTTGGGAATATTCAAGTTAAGGTATTTGCTTCTGTTCACACACTCTAGGTCAGTGGTGGTGAACTTTTGGCACTCCAGATGTTATGATTGGCCATACTGGCTGGGGCTGATGGGAATTGTAGTCCATAACATCTGGAGTGCCAAAGGTTCGCCACCACCACTTTAGGTCATTTTAATTTAGAATAGCACTCTGGCACTTAGCCGTTCTGGCAAAAAATCATTCCGGGCGCCCAGTCTGAAAAATCTTTTGTGACAAATCAAAGCTATGCATTTGTATCAAAGACGTCCTTATTAGTCTGGGCCATCTTGAAAGACCTGGGAAGGTTTAGAGCGAGGATTCCAAAATCCATTAATGACTTTTATGGGTTTTAAACACTGCTAAGTACGGCTTCCTGGGTTATAGGCTGTTAACTTACACTTTATAGGTGTGTATCAATTCAGCTGCTTCAACAGATGTGTAGCCCTTGTCTCTTATAAAGAACTCCGGGTCTGACTTGTGGAATCCATGGTTGACTGTAACAGTATTTTCACAATTGATCATAGTTACTGAATCTCTCCTGAGAAGAGAAGGCGAATACGTCCTCTGTATTGTACCTGTAACCTAAGCAGCTCAAGTCTCAAGTGAAATCAAAGCTAATAGTTTATGATAAAAAGTTTACAGTTAATGTACGACAGTACCAAATATAGCCTGTACTGTGATTTCTGAAAACCAGCATGATGTAGTGCAGTGGTGGCGAACCTTTGGCACTCCAGATGTTATGGACTACAATTCCCATCAGCTCCTGCCAGCATGGCCAATTGGCAGGACCTGATGGGAATTGTAGTCCATAACATCTGGAGTGCCAAAGGTTTGCCACCACTGATGTAGTGGTTAAGAGCTGCAGGCTCTCATCTAGAGAACCAGGTTCGAATCCCCTCTCCTCCACAGGAGTAGCGGACTCATGTCTGGTGAACCAGGTTTTGTTTCTGTGCTCCTTTACATGAAGCCTGCTGGGTGACCTTAGGCCTGTCACAGTTCTCTCAGCCCACACGGAGGCAGGCAAAGGCATACCACCTTTGAATGTCTCCTGCCTTGAAAACCCAACCGGGTCTCCGTAAGTCAGCTGCGACTTATGCAGTGATATCCTTTCCCCCCCCCCTTTTTCAGTTGCATGGACACTCATTTAATTGCTAAAGCTTTCCCATCCGTAACAGCAGAATGGCAGATATACCTCTGCATATATCTTGGTGGCTGAACAGATTTCAGTTTCAGATTTTCAAAAAGTATTAGCTAGATGGGGTGTTTTCTAAGCAGTCCTGTGAAGATATTAATCTGTATTGTTGAAGGCTTTCACGGCCGGATTCAACTGGCCTCTACCCGGGCCAGGGCCTTTACAGCTCTGGCCCCTGCCTGGTGGAACACCTTGCCACCAACTGTCCGGGCACTGCGGGATCTTGGAGAGTTCCGCAGGGCCTGTAAGACCAAATTGTTCCACCGGACTTTTGGGGGGGCCGGCCGCTGATGAGCTCCCCTTTCCCCCCCTTTCCTTCCCCTTTACACTCTGGGTCTTAATACTTATGGGGGCCCTCTGCTCTCTTATCGTGTTTCCTTCCAGGGTGGGTTTATGAAGTTTTATGCTGGACGCCAATGTAATTTTGCTAATTTGCTGTTTTAATGTGGTTTTAATGTAATTGTTGTTTTATTGTGCTGTTCACCGCCCAGAGCCTTTCGGGGGAGGGGCAGTATATAAAATTATAAATAAATAAATGAATAAATAAATTGGCTCTGGAGGGTTTTCCGGGCTGTTTGGCCGTGGTCTGTTTAATCTGTTTCTTCTCAAGACTATCCCTAATTCAGAAGCGATTTAAAAGAGCCACAGGTTTAGGGTGACGAGGCATTCATTCAGTAATAATATTGTAATCTCTTCCCCCCCCCCCCCCAAGATGGGCAGAACGTGGAGCAAAACGAAATGATGTTGCGTGGCGTGAATCTTTGTCTAGCTCTCGATGGTCATTCTGAGCCAGGAGCGCCCTTACTGGTGGAGAAGCGGTCCTCTCCTCCCTCATCTCAATTTCCTGACATGCGGGACGTCCTGCTCACGCTCCTGGGTGACGCCAGTCTGTTCCAGCCGAATGTGAAGTTGACTCATGGCTACAGCATAGGTATGCGACTGAATGGTACCGTTCTCCTTGAGAAGAAGAACTGAAATTGGTAAAATATGATGGGTGGCCTCAGGCCATCTTAAGGCGGGTGGAGAGGGAACGGAGATTGTGAACATGCCAGTGCCGCTTGGTGGGTTAGAAGCTGACCAGCTGTCGCACAGATTGTGTGCCGTGGCAACAAAGAAATCTTTCTTCTCTGCAAAGTCCTCTAGTTCCCAGGTACCCGTGGGCCCGATTTGGCTCAGGACTCCAGTATGCAGGGAGAAAGAGTTGCACCAGCGTGGAATAGTGGTTGAGAGCAGTGGACTCTGATTTGGAGAACTGGGTTTGATTCCTCACTCCTGCACATGAAGCCTGCTGGGTGATCTTGAGCCAGTCACGGTTCTCTCAGAACTCTCTCAGCCCCACCTACCTCACAAGGTATCTCTTGTTGGGAGAGGAAGGGAAGGAGTTTGTAATCTCCTTTGAGAGTCCTTACGCTTGAGAAAAGTGGGGTAGAAATCCAAACTCTTCTTTTTTATATAATTTTCTCAACCTGAGATGGTCTTGGAGTGCAGCTATTTGCCTCTGGGGTTAAATTTACCTTTACTGATACCCTGAGCTGGATGACCCTGGGTAGTGCATTCTCAACCAGGATTCCGTGGTACCCTGGGGTACCATAAGCATGTCCCAGGGGTACCCTGACAATGCTACTGCCTGCCCCCCCACCGGAATCAAATGGATTTTGAAGGGGCGGGGGGAGCAGGGTTTGGAAACCTCATGGGCTTCCTTTAAACAACATTTAAAACAGCATTGTTTTATTTGCCTGAATGCGGTGTGGATGGGGGGGGTAGATTTAAAGGGAGCTTTCCCTTTAAATCCCCCCAAATCCATGCCGAATTTAGGCAAACAAACAACGCTGCCAGCTGTCAATGCTGCTTTCCCTCCCCTCCCCCTGCTTGCCACTCCCCCCACCTACAGGCCAAAAAAGGAAAAAACCCTAAAAATGCAAAAAAAAAAATTCAAATGAACCTCAGGGGTACCCTGAGATATGAAGAGCGAGGTCAAGGGTACCGCGACATTGAAAAGGTTGGGAAACACTGCCCTGGGTAGTTCATTCTCATTGGATTGTGGAAACGAAGCATGGTTGGCCTTGGTTAGTAATTGGTTGAGAGACCACCATGGAAGTCCAGGGTTTCTGTGCAGAAGCAGGCAGTGGCAAACTACCTCTGTTCATCTGTTGCCTTACAAACTACCACAAGGACTCACTTTGAGTGAGCTGTGATTTGATGGCACTTTCTACACATAGAGAAAGTCCATACCATGTCTTTCTCCTCCTTCCTTTGAAGTGAAATAGTTTCGATTTGATTTGAGAGGAGCTGGACGCTTAGTTTTGGGTTAGTCTTTGATCAGTGCTCAGTCCTGTGAGAAATCTCTTCATAGGCCCCTTCCTAGACATGTAGAACAATCCCCTTTCAATCTCCTTTCAATGCACTTTGCAGCCGGATTTTACTGTGCGGAATAGCAAAATCCACTTGCACACAGTTGTGAAAGTGGATTGAAAGTGCATTCATTCTGCATGTGCGGAAGGAGCCATAGAGGGTAACCTTTTAACTAGGTTGTATTTCTTCCCAAAATGCAGCTTCTGTCAATGGACTGTCAGGACCAATACATAGTACAAAGCGGGAGGGGTGAATCAGTGGAAATCTCGTCTGAGCAGAAGCGTCTGTTATGCCGCCAGCTGAAAGAAAGGCTAAGACTCCTCTTTTCCCGTCGCCCATTAATGTATCCTCTTTCCCCAGATTTTGAAATCCTGATGGATGCCAACAGAAGAAAGGTGGTCCCAAGCAGTGAAACCGACCAGCCAACAGACAGTCCCAGCGTTCAAAGGTGCCTTTATTTGATTACACACTTAATTTGCAAAAACGTAGAGGAATTAATTCACTAGTGGAGCGGCCTTTGTTTTTGAGGTTTCCATGGAAGAAGTCAGTTGCCTTCTGCTGAAAGTATTATTTCAGTAAGCGGAGAGTAATAAGGGATTGCTTGCCTTTGTTGTTCTGTCTGTGATGTAGCATTTGGGTTCATAATAGAAGAAGAAGAGTTTGGATTTATATCCCCCTTTCTCTCCTGCAGGAGACTCAAAGGGGCTTACAATCTCCTTGCCCTTCCCCCCTCACAACAAACACCTGTGAGGTAGGTGGGGCTGAGAGAGCTCCGAGAAGCTGTGACTAGCCCAAGGTCACCCAGCTGGCGTGTGTGGGAGTGTACAGGCTAACCTGAATTCCCCAGATAAGCCTCCACAGCTCAGGCGGCAGAGGTGGGAATCAAACCTGGTTCCTCCAGATTAGATACACGAGCTCTTAACCTCCTACGCCACTGCTGCTCTTAATAGCCGTTTGCTCACCTGGTTTCTTGTTGTGATGAAAAATCCCCTACAGCCAGCCGGACAAGAAGGCTTTTCTAAACTGAAGGACCCCTCCTCCTTTTTTTGTCAGGTCTTGTGAGTGCTGCAGATGTCCAACCTGCCTTTATCAGAGTTGGGGGAGAGGGGGGTGGCATTTTGGGATTTACGCGCAATGCTGGATTAAATTGAAAGGAGGCCAAATCCATGCAGTTCCGGAAGGGAACCAAATACTGCGGGGGACTTGCCAATTCAGTAGTGGAACAAGAACCCAGTTGAGCTTGTGGAGTTCTGCAGCTTTGTTTTTAAAGATGAAATCTGGGCAGGCGTTTCTTTATACATTAAGAATCAAGCCAGATCTGTTTCTCCTCGTGCCTTTTGTGGCCACTGGAGTAATTGTCAGGCTCTCGAACGTGGAAATAACAGAGACCGTAGGAAAGTCCTAAAGCAGTTTATTTCTTGCAACGCGTAGAGTAACAATAGAAAGCAGGATCTGAGCTAGAGAGCTCAGATCCAGGAACTATATCCTTCAACCCCCCGTTTCGCCCCACACCAAATGTCCCTTACAGTTTCTACAACGTTTGCACTACAGAGCTTCAAAGAACCTGGGAACCGTTCACGCCTTCTTGCAGATGAGCTGGCGCCAGGAGGTTGCCAGGAAGGGAAGAGGGAAACAGGAAAGCATTTACAGGAAAACATTTGCAATTCCCACACAGCAAGACATCTAGGCACTGACAGGCATGGTCCTGACAGTAATTACATTTGTACTTGAATAGCTAAGGTTCCAGCAAACTCTCCTGCACTATTCCAATGGGAAAGAAGTCCACACTATTGCTGGGGACAGTGCCTCTTTTCCCCCTCTCATTTCACCTACTCCAGCATCTGTCAGTGAGCACGGAGGGAGCAGGCAAACCCCCCCCCCCATCAGTAAAATCATGCTGCAAGGACTCAGAACCTCCTTGCCGTGCTAAGTAGAAGCCGTTTTTGCTCACGCCTCATGCAGCTGTCTTTTGTAATTGAATCCATGTGTCTAGTAGAGGGAAGGAGCATGAAAGAGAGGCAGTGCTGAAGAATTCGCTCTGATATATTAGAAGGTTGTTAGGTCTCGGACCTTTGGCCAATAAACAGACTCTGGATTCTTGATCGGCAGCGTTTATTGAAAGGCAGCACCCAGCTTGAGAAAGCCAGTTCTGTCCGACCTGGTTTTCCTGGGTCCCTTTATTCTTGCCCGTTCCATCCTCCTGTTTTCCCAGAGAAAGTGTGAAAGGAGTTGTTTGAAGGCTGTAGGCACCTCGAGGTCACGATAGGGATAGATGCCACTACCTCACTTGCCTAACATCCCATTTCTCTGAAGAATGGCTCACCAAGGTCACTAGCCGAGTTATCTACCATCCGTGTCAAAGCTGTAAACATCAGAAGAGAAAGAAAGATAAAGGCCCTTTACATATCAATCAAGTTGCATATCAATCAGGTTACATGAGAGTTACAATCTGATTACATACACCAGGCTTTGTTCCTGACAATGGTAAAGCTAAAGGTAGTCCTTTGTGCAAGCATCAGGTCATTTCTGACCCTTGGGGTGATGTCACATCATGACATTTACTAGACCAGGGGTCTGCAACCTGCGGCTCTCCAGATATTCATGGACTACAATTCCCAGCAGCCCCTGCCAATTGGCCATTCTAGCAGGGGCTGATGGGAATTGTAGTCCATGAACATCTGGAGAGCCGCAGGTTGCAGACCCCAGTACTAGACAGACTTTGGCTTTACGGGATGGTTTGTCATCGCCTTCCCCAGTCATCTGCACTTTACCCGCAATATGATGGGTACCACTTTACCAACCTTGGAAGGAGGGAAGACTGAGTCAGCCTTGAGCCGGCTATGCGAAACTGTCAAGATCAGACTCGGGTCATGAGCAGATCTTTCACTCCAGTAGTGCAGCTTACCACACATTGCCTCGGGGCTCTTTTTGAAATCTTAGGCAGGTTCAAACGACTTCCCTGATTCATAAAGTTCCGTCTGCATGTCGATCAGCTGCACCACAGGGGCAAAAACCTCTGCAACTCTGTTGTGTCGGTGGGAAAGGGGTGGGAGGAGATAAAGAAAGGCAGGCCTGATAACGGCTCCCACGACCCCAGGAGGAAATCTGTGCGACCGTGAGGATGCCATTTTGTCTCATTTGTCTGCAGCATAAACAAGCTGGGCTTCTTCAGATGGAGCTTAATTCTAAATAGCACCGGGTTAGTGGCAATGTTCTTTGACCTCGTGCTATCCAGTTCACTGCTGTCATAGACATCATGACTGCCATTGTTGGTTCTAGGTTGGCTGTGCTGTGTGCACCAGTTTCTGCTTTCTGCCTTGGCTCAAGACACCCTCGCGGCAGGACGGCCATGAAGATGAGGCATCTGAGACTGCTGGGCTATCACGTGGTCCTGGTAAGAGGAACCGAAATGGCAACCTGTGTCTAGTTCCATGGGATAAATTATTATTTTAGCTTGTCTGAATCTCTGTACTCCAGAGGCTAGGCATAAATTCCCTAGGGCAGTATATTGTTTGGTGCCTTGAACTTATTAACCTCTGAATTCCAGAAACATAGGAGCAAACACGCTTCAAAATACGTACTTAGTTTTTACAAAACATCAAACAGCTGGTCGAAGAAAAATGGCTTCTATTGGGCTGTCAGTGGATTCACTTTGCCCTTTGTCCTATTCAGAAGCTTATACAAAATTAAAAGGTCAGCTATTGGATAGAGAGTTCTCTACCCAAATCACTGCCCAAAAACTTGCTCCCCCCTGTATTTTTCTATCCCATTTGAACAGGGTCACTTGGCACACTACCTGTACTGCTTAAGAAACCTCGTTCAAAGGAGAGCCATAATGCTCGCCAAGTTTAATGTTATGCCTTCTGCCTTGTTGCATGGCAGATTTGACAAGCAAGAAAAGGCTAAAAGATTGTGCCCATGTAATGCTGGCTCAGTTGAATCTCTGGCCCACTAATTATTACATTGCCCCAGATTCAAGGAAATCAGATCCAAGTATGTGAATCTTACTCCTTTACACTTACCCAATCTCTCCAATTTATTTTGATTACACTACTTGCTGGACAATCCTGATCCTTCTCTCTGTACAATAGTGGCAGACTTTCTCCTGGAAATTATTAAATGCCAGTAGATTCCCTTTCACTTAACATTTATTTCCTATATTGCATATTTATGGGTTTTTAAAAATCAGTTCTTTACTATTGTTGTATTGTTGTCTATGCCAATAAAGACTTGTTGTTGCTGCTGCTGACAAACAGCTGTCTTATCATTAGGATCAAAATTGATACTCTCTTCTGCTTTTTTTCTCCAGGTTCATTATCCAGAATTTCAAAAACTGAAGAAAAATGAGGCAGTTCAGTTCTTGAAGGGAGAAATATTTTCCTCAGAAGAACACCTTGGGTCTGATTAGAACGTCCGGCATCGTATGAGTGAATTTATGGCATTGCGGCGTTTGGTACCCTTCCGGAAAGAACTGTGAACAAGCTTCTTTAGTCATGCGTCGTTTGTCCTTCTCAGTTTTTAACTAACAGATTTAGAATCTCGTCCCCCATCTACATTTTTTTCTAATAGGAAGGAAGGCACAGCGGGGCTTCGTTGATGCTTCTGATGCCACTTCAGGTGGAAGCGGGAGAAAATATAGAATATGTGATAAGAGAACACAATCTATACAGTGTAAATTATAATGTTGCAAAATGAATAACGATCCATGTAAGTTGCTTCCATCCCCAGTAAAAACAAAAATTGGTGCATGACAGTTTTCTGTTATTTTGTCAGCTACAATGAGAATGTTAGGGGATACATTCGTTTATCCTGATGTCTGTGGTGCCTTTTGGAAGTGAGCCCATCTGAAGAGGACATCAAGATCAGCATCAAGGATTTTATTGTATCGCCATCGACCTTCACAATATAGGATATAAAATAAAAGTTAGATAAAGAAATAAAACACAATATAAATGACAGAGGAATATATAATCAACAATCACACGGCTCCCACTTTAGGAATCTTCCCAGTATTTAAATAGTCAGTGTACATCCTACTTAATGGGCAGCTATTCTTAGTCTGCTTTCTTTGATACCTTCTTGGCTCTGACTTTGTTGGCTTCCAGTGCGAACTATAGGACAGGGGTGGCCGACCTATGGTGCTCCAGATGTTCATGGACTACAAATACTGGCAGTGGCTGATGACAATTGTAGCCCGTGAACATCTGGAGCACCACAGTTTTGCCATAGAATACAAAAGAGTCAATGTCTGAAAACATACCATTTAGTTCATTCATTCTGCTTCTTATGCCACTTAAGATGGAAGCGGGAGAAAATATAGAATATGTGATACAATATGAAACGATATCATAATTAAAATCCTGGAAAGGAATTTAGACCTTGGTTCTACATGCAGGGGGCAATCTAAGACATAATGTGGAAGATCTTCCACCGTGAGAAGAGGACATCAGTCCCTCGGTTCTAACCGAGAGTGAGACGCAAGCCAGTCTAAAAGTCATGCTGTCGGACTTGGGAAACTTTCCTTCTGTTTCCAGATCTTTGTGAGAAAGTTGTTTTCATTTGGTTGTAACAGAAGGGGAGCTCTGCACATGTTCAAAGGCACTCATTTTATTTTTACACCATGATCCACATTGGTGGAATTAAGACCTGGGGCACCTTGTCTTCAGTTGAGCCATAGAGACTGTATACACGGCGGCAGCATGCCAAAATACCTGTGAAGCTGTCTGGTCCTGTCGAGATAAGATGCGTCTTCTCATATTGGCAGTGACTCTTCAGGGTCTTAGGTAGTGGTTGGGGGCTCCTAGTATCCGATCCTTTTAGCTGGAGAATGGACTGCACTTATGTCCTCATACTTGCATACAGCTTCCCTGTGGTACAATCTGTCCTAAAACCGCCTCTGCAGTTTCCCATTGGTCTTGTTTCTCTTCCCTATCCTTATTCCTGTAGAAGCAAAAATCACTGCCAGCCGCAGGAAAAGGCAGGGAGCTCTCATTTTTGGCCTTGGTGCTAATCAGAAGTCTCTCTCCAACCCTTTCATTTACCATACGATCACAGGCCTCTCCATTTTGGGAGCTCTGCCTCTACTGGTGTTTAAATGTTCAAGATGGAGCTATCTTTCCTTCTCTCATAGGCCCCTTCTGCACACGCAAAATAATGCGTTTTGAAACCACTTTCACAACTGTTTGCAAGTGGATTTTGCTATGCCGCATAGCTTCAAAGAGCACTGAAAGGAGTTTGAAAGTGCATTATTCTGCATGTGCGGAATGAGCCTTAATTTGCTCCAGTTGGCGTGGACCAAGGACCGGCATCTCTGTGGAGCTTACAAAAGCCCCCATATCATAGTGGCTGGTAGGGAGGAATTACAAAAAAGAAATCAAATTCAGAGCACAGGTTCACCTACAGCAGGGGTCCCCAAACTTTTTAAACAGGGGGCCAGTTCACTGTCCCTCAGACTGTTGGAGGGCCGGACTAAAAAAAACTATGAACAAATTCCTATGCACAAATGATTGTAAAATGTTTGATTTCACCTTTCAGCCTTTCTGTCATGGTCTATTTTTAGAACAGTGACCAAAGTGCATACCGGGTCAAGTACAGGGTGGGCTCCAAATATTGTTGGGGAGGCTGTGGAATACCTTCCCCTGTAAAAAAAAAAGCAGAACTTTCCCAATGAAGCATTCCATCTAACCCAGGATCAGGTATCTTCCTGGGTTCTTTTCCTTCCCTTAGCAGCCAGTGAGCTGATTCGGCCAAGCCTGGCTGATGCCAATGGGAGTGAGGCGGAACAGAAAGCCTGAGAGCAACACATGGAGTAGCCGAGAGGGAAGGGCGGAGCAGGCGTTGCCACATGTAAGGTTTCCAAACTCTTGGGGTCAGGAAAAATCTTCATATGGAGGATTTGGGGTAAAGCCATCATGTAACTGGGTAACTCAACGGGCTCTCGCTGGGACCCAGTTCCTCCTCTCCCTCGAGCCCCCACTGCACATGAATGGAGCCATCGCTGCCATGCCTGGCGGGCCGGATAAATGCCTTCAGGGGGCCACATCTGGCCCCCGGGCCGTAGTTTGGGTGGGGACCCCTGACCTACAGCATTGTGGGTAATAGAGCGAGCAGGGTATAGTGTGGGGGGCAGTGCTGATGTGGCAACATCATTTTTGGGAAATGGCATATAAATTATGTCACCCTGCACCACTGGGGAATTCCCCAACCATAGAGATTGTGGAAATTCCTGGAGCGTTACAGATGTGGTGACTGGAAGTGACATAGCCACATCTGCAACATCATTCCTGCCTGTTTTCTCCTGGATAATAATGGGGCAAGCAGGCGAGGGAGTGAAGAAGGGAGTGGAAAGCCCTTGGTTTCTGAACATGAACGCTAGCAGTATCCCCTTCCAAAAAGCAATATCAACAAAAAAGGAGCTTGGCATAACCCATGGGTCAAGTCCCATTGTCTAACACTGCTCAGATGCATGAATTTACGCAAACTCTCTGTGTATACACAATCATGTGAAATGGAAATATACATTCATTCATTCATTTATTTTTGAGTTTTTTATACCGCCCTACCCCCGAAGGGCTCTGGGGGGTGAACAACAGGTTAAAACAACATACAATTAAAACCATTTAAAACAGAACAATCAGCATATAAAAACAGAGTCCCTAACAAAATCCTTATTAAAAACCCTCTCAAAAAAGGGGGGGAGAGGGGGTCCCATAGGTGGTAAGGGACCTCAACACAGGAAACTAAAGTAGAGGGAGGGGGGAGGGGAGGGGGGAGGGAGAGGGGAGGGAAGGGAAGGGAAGGGAAGGAAAAAGGGGGGAGGCACATCAGCGGCCGGACACTCCAAAAGCCTGGTGTAACAACTCCGTCTTACAGGCCCTGCGGAACTCACCAAGATCCCGCAGGGCCCCGATAGCTGGAGGGAGAGTGT
Source organism: Sphaerodactylus townsendi (assembly GCF_021028975.2). Classification (NCBI taxonomy): domain Eukaryota; kingdom Metazoa; phylum Chordata; class Lepidosauria; order Squamata; family Sphaerodactylidae; genus Sphaerodactylus; species Sphaerodactylus townsendi. The sequence continues at coordinate 16,339,633 of NC_059426.1, read as the reverse complement.
TCCACCAGGCAGGGGCCAGGGCCGTAAAAGTCCTGGCCCGAGTGGAGGCCAATACAGTGCAGAGTTCAAAGTGTAGAAGTATTTACTGGCATGCCAAATACATGATGTAAATATATGAAAACATCATACGATGAAACATTGAAAATTAGTTGACCTGGATTCACGAAGACTTCGTGGCCCGCTGCAGAAACTTTGCAACCGATTCAATTCTAGTGGGATTCTAGTTTTGCCAGGCGAAATGATACCTTGGCTTCATCAGGTAGCTTTTTGTGATTTGGAAAAAGGGAACGACAAGGCAGATATGAATAGTAAGTAGCATGGAAGGGGCAGTTTGAAAAAAGTGAAATAGTTTCAGCACAGCTTTGCCTAAAGGTGCAGAATCTATCTGGGTTGCCAATCTCTAGATGGCGCCTGGAGATATTTGCTATAACATCTTTAGATGGCTAAACTGGCTGGTTTGAGGGATGAACTCTATGGTTTTATACCCTGCTGAGGTCCCGCCTCTAGCCCCTCCCCCTCCCCAGGCTCACCCCTAAAATCTCCAGGTATTTTTCTAAACCAGCACTGACAAATCAAAGCAGGAGGGGAAGAATCGGTGGAAATCACTACCATTTCCATTCACAGACATTCTCCATGGAGGGAAACTAAAGGGATTTAAGAAAAAAAAAGTTCAGTCAAAATATTTGACATTGCAGGGAGCAATTGGGGGAGGGGAACTCAGATATTTTTCTCTTTTGGACCGAAATGCTTTTAAATTCTTGATTTCATTCACTCAAACTGTGCACCATGGTCAGTGGTGGGATCCAAAAATTTTAGTAACGGGTTCCCATGGTGGTGGGATTCAAACAGTGGCGTAGCGTCAATGGGGCTGGGTGGGGCACGACGGGGGCGTGGCCGGACATTCTGTGGGCGGGGCATTAACAATTTCTCTGTTACTGTAAAAAACTTACTGTAAAAAAAAAGTTCCTAATTTCCAGCTGGTATCTTTCTGTCCATAATTTAAACTCATTATAGCAAGTCCTATCGTCTACTGCCAACAGAAACAACTACTTCTCCTCTAATTGACTGCCTGTCAAATACTTAATACTTTCAATTACTTAATTTTATTTCTAGAAATCAAAGGAAGGATACTTTCCTTAAACAAGGAACTTTACCATATTTCTAAAACATGTTTTTAAAACAGCCCAACAGGGAGAATTATCCCGTTTTCTACCTTTGCTAACCAGCCACATAGGAAACAACAGGACTTTATGATTTTTGGACCTAATGGAATTTCTAACGGAAAAGCAGACCCAATTAGTAACCCCCTCTCGGCACACACAAATAATTAGTAACCCACTCTCGGGAACTGGTGAGAACCTGCTGGATCCCACCTCTGACTATGGTGCATGTTACAGCTACACCATGCTTAGTAACACATTATTTCAGTTTTCCCAGTGTTAAAGATGTGCTTCCAAGACTGCATGTAACTGTTTCTGAACAAATAACATTTTTTTCATTTCCTACAAAATTTGTGTTTTCTATATTCCACCCCCTTCCTCCTCCCCCACCCCACCTAGTTTCAGATGGCCAAAATGAAGATCTATCTGCTAAAGTAGCATAGGGTTTTGCAGTTTGCAGCTCGCTCACTTTGATGTTGGTTATATTCACAGTTTGGCTTATAGAAAACTAAGTCACGTGAAACTATTCCCCAAAAATGCCATATAACACCAGTAAGTCATAAACAATGCATTTTATATTGTTAAAGCAATGGAATAAATTCAGGTATCAGAAAGTGTTGCCTACATGCCAGTGGTGGGATCCAAAAATTTTAGTAACAGGTTCCCATGGTGGTGGGATTCAAACAGTGGCATAGCGCCAATGGGGCTGGGCGGGGCACAACGGGGGCGTGGCCGAGCATTCCGGGGGCGGGGCATTAATCATTTCTCTGTTACTGTAAAAAACTCTTACTGTAAAAAAAAGTTCCTAATTTCCAGCTGGTATCTTTCTGTCCATAATTTAAACTCATTATAGCAAGTCCTATCGTCTACTGCCAATAGAAACAACGACTTCTCCTCTAATTGACTGCCTGTCATATACTTAATACTTTCAAATACTTAATTTTGTTTCTAGAAATCAAAAGAAGTATACTTTCCTTAAACAAGGAACTTTACCATATTTCTAAAACATGTTTTTAAAACAGCCCAACAGGGAGAATTATCCCGTTTTCTACCTTCGCTAACCAGCCACATAGGAAACAACAGGACTTGATGATTTTTGGACCTAATGGAATTTCTAACGGAAAAAGCAGACCCAAATAGTAACCTCCTCTAGGCACACACAAATAATTAGTAACCCACCCTCGGGAACTGGTGAGAACCTGCTGGATCCCACCTCTGCTACATGCCAAGTTTTCCCCAGATCTACATTTTTAATGCCTTCAAAATGTCCAGACACGTTACTGTAGAAATGATGAAGATGAAGCATTAATGAGATAGATTTTTGAATAGATACGAACGTACTATAGAATCAATTTTCCTTCTAGCTGTGTGGGAAATCTTTTAGTTGCAAACAAGAGCATCCCAGTTGATGCGGTACATCCGGTTCACTGAAACTGCTTTTGGAATAAGCTCCAAAGTAAGCCGGACCAAGTAAATGAAAACAGGCCAAAATGTTCTTCTGGCCTAGAGGTGGCGCTGCAGTTCCACAGCCCGGCCAGCAAGATCTGCGCAGTGTCTTTTCCATTGTGAAGAAGGCTCCAGATTGAGCCGAAGCTTTGCAACCGCTGATAAAAGGATTAACACAAAAATAACACATTGTTTTTAATTACTTGCCACAGCCTTAAGGAAATATGTTTTAAATTTAATGTGTTCATGAAGAGAATCCAGCGATTAGGGGTAATCCGTGACCAGTTTCGTTCAGGAAAAGCATCCTTTCTGGGAAGTTGAGCAGAGCTGGGTTTCTCATTGTTCTTAAAACAGATTGTGATGGTTGTGGATAATTCCTGTCACTCAGACAAGCTTGTTGCAATGAGTAAAATGCCACAGCCCCACAAATTTCTCCAGATACTGCTATGTATTATTGACCACGTACCAACCTGTACGACTGCTAAGGTCATCTTCCAAAGCCTTGATTTGAGTGCTCTGGTCTTCTCATATTAGACAGGTGGCAACTTGGCAAGGACTTCTCTGTTGTGGCACCAAAATTATGGAACTCTTTCCCTGGGGATATCTATCTATCCCCTTCTGCGACTTTCTTTCACAACTGGGTGAAATACAGGTTATGTCGCCTTAACATTCACTTAGTGATCTCTGCTTCCTGTCTTCCAAATTTGAATTTTTGTTTTATATTTTTACATACATATTTTGATTTTGGTTTTAATTGTTTTTGAGAAGTGTGATTGTGCCTTCTCTTAACGGTTAGCTGTGCACAAATAACGTGAATAAATTAGTAGATATCTCTTCTACACGAGTGAGTTCACTCCAATTCTTTTGTTTGCATAACTACGCAGGTGCAGCAACCTGGAAGTATCTGACTCCCATTATTTATTTTAAAATATTTATATTCTGCGTTCCTCCTGTCAACAGGTCTTTTTGCTTTCCCTTTCAACTTCCTTTTAATTAATAGCTTGAGTCCTGAGAAGCTTTCTTTTCTGAAATGTAAGGGAGAGCTTTGTACGTTGGGAGCAATCTTCCATTTGGTTAAATGTTTAATAGCGTGATAACGCTGTGAACACTGTTCCCAACGGGTGCAAAGCCACATATACCAGGCCCAGAGCACCAATTTCAGAACCAGCGTTCTTTGCATCTACAACCTTTGTAACAGAGCAACTAGCTATGCATGTGCAAAAGCACACATAAACCCATAATTAAAGCCAGCAATTCATACTATTGAACAGTCAGTCATGTAGATACATCAATTTTTTTTTCTGTTGAAATCAACGTGCTACCAAATGGAATGAGGGATGAGCACTGAGAGCAAGCATGCTGTAGTGGTTAAGAGCAGTTGCTCTCTATTCTGGAGAACTGGGTTGGATTCCCTGCTCTGCCACTTGAGCTGTGGAGGCTTATCTGGTGAACCAGATTAGCTTGTGCACTCCCAACACACTCCAGGCTCCCCCTAGAGGTGGAAAATGCTATCTATCTATGGTATCTACCATAGAGACCAGGGAAACTCCTAGAGCATCACCTGAAAGTGATGTCACATTTTCCCCAACCTCCACTTTCCCCAGGCTCCACCCCCCAAAAATCTCCCAACATTTGCTGAGGTAGTGCTGAAAACCCTAGGTGAAGTTTATAGCAACAGCAGTGGCATAGTGGTTAAGAGCAGGTGCATTCTAATCTGCAGGAACCGGGTTTGATTCCCAGCTCTGCCGCTTGAGCTGTGGAGGCTTATCTGGGGAATTCAGATTAGCCTGTGCACTCCCACACACGCCAGCTGGGTGACCTTGGGCTAGTCACAGCTTCTCGGAGCTCTCTCAACCCCACCTACCTCACAGGGTGTTTGTTGTGAGGGGGGAAGGGCAAGGAGATTGTAAGCCCCTTTGAGTCTCCTTACAGGAGAGAAAGGGGGGATATAAATCCAACTCTTCTCGATAATTTTTATCAGTTTTGGGTTCAGGTTTTAAAAATCTGAAAGTTTTTGGTAATGCTGAATAAAAGCTTTATTTGACTTTTAACCCCACCCCCCCACCCCTCAGGTTTTAAAACCCTGAACCTGAACAATTTCAGTTCTCCCCACCGTGGCTTTTTAAGTCCACGTGGACGTCAGAAACCACAAAGAGGAGAACTGTGACTGAATGATGCGCTGTACTGAATCAAGAACAGCATGCAGATCTCCCCCCTCCCAATCAAACAAAGCATTCTACCCCCCCCCCCCCCGCCCACAACCTCAGAGGAGTTGGGAAGTGACAGCGGGAGATCTGAATGCTGCAATGGGCTGAGCCAAGCACAGCAGTCTGATCTTTCCCGCACCCCACTCCAAAAGCCAATAAAACCGAATCATATTTGGCTTTATTGGCTCCCAAACTATTCCGCTGTGCTAAACAGCCTGGGTTTGTTTATGCGTTTGTGGGGAAGGAGTAAATTAAAACCCAAAAACATCCAATGAGGGATTTTTCAGGTTTGCGGGGTGATTCGGGTTTACCAAATCATCACCCCTAAGTGGAATTGCTACCACACATTTTGCAGTTGTAAACCGACTCAAACTTCTGAACTAAGGCCCCTTCTGCACGGGGCAATAAACACAGACTTAGGATGCTAAAAAAAACTGGGGGTTTTTTGGACGAGGGGGGAGGACTTCACACAGATCCCGCCCCTACAATGAGTCTGTCCCATGTTATTTCCCTCCACCAGGTTTTTTTGAAAATTGCTAAACTAGCTAATCTCTTCAAGAATCCTCGGTTGCAACCATTTGCGAGTGTACAGGCGGGCAGGAAGGGCTTTATTTGCCTCCCTTTCCCTTTTTTATTTTGCAGTTTGCATCTGCATAACTATGCAGGTGCAGATCGTCATATTATGGGATGTCAGCATGCAACAGCAACCCGGATTCTTTCTGTGGGTTCCACTCACTGCCTGTATGGATATATGTGAATGCAGAAACAGGAAAATGGCTTCCTTTCCCCCGACTGCAACCCAAATCCAAATGCAAAACCTTTATTAGGCATAAAACCGATGTGTGTCAGGAATTCCAAACACAATAAGAAGGTCATTATTGCACAACTTGCAGTACACAGAGTAAAAATATAGCAACAGCTTCAGAGATTTCAACATTAGAGTTATTTAGAAGTTTAGCCATTTTTATCTTATCAGAAAGGAGCATAAATCCTGTTGGTAATACAGTTCTCAAATCAGTTCTAATGTTGTGGTATTTTGAACAGTGAAGCGACTGCAACCCATTATGCATTTGCTGTGCGGGCCTCAGCAAGACACGCAGGTATGTCTTTATACGGCTGCAGACTTTTCTACCCTATTTCCTTGGAGCTGTTCTGTGATGACAAGAGAATAAAGTGCATACGTTGTTCTTGCCTGCTTCAGCCCTGTAGCATTAGTATACATTCCCATGCTGCCCCAGAAACTTCTACACAAACCCTACAGTAACCTAGTTACCATGACAGCCGTACACCGTGCATCTTCTGCTGCGAGACAGGAGTTCCGCTAGGGAGAAATGGACTCCTCAGTGAGCCAGTTTTGTTTTTGGGCTCCGTGGATACCTTCGGGCAAGCAGGTTCTGAATATATCACAAACACGTGCTAGCAAACTGGAGTCCTTTTGCTATAACAAAGCAACTGGGTAACTCTTCGGGAATTCATGCAGCATGTGGTGGTAATCCATGTCTCCTTGATTCCTTCTGTAATGCTTCACCAGCCAAGTCCTCTGCACGTCTGCTTCAGGGCTAATTTCCTTTCAGATGTCCATGTCCAGATGTTTGGCTGGCATGACTCCTTTCAAGTCCTTTCCACCAGCAGAGTATCTGAGCCAAGGAAAAGTGGAAAACTGATGCCGCGTGTTCTTTTTCTTGGTTGCTCAACAGACCGTTTTGAAATACAGGATCTCATGTGATCTGCTCAGCTGCCTACCTTTGCAAAATCAGTTTTACTAACTTCTAGAGTCTTAGGAGCTTAAAGATATTTTAAAAGATGGAGCTGTTCCGCCGGGCCTTTGGAGGAACCGGCCGGTGATGATGCCCCCCCTCCTTTGGCCCCTGACATCTGGGCCATTTGTCACCCAATGAGACTCGCCATTCCTCCCTTTTGGGGGGAGGGAACTTCAAAAAATAGAATGTTGGACGCCGTTCTAATTATTAGAATTAGTTCTTATGGTTTTTATCGCTGCTTTTAAATGTTTTAGCTATCTTATATTGTTATTTCTACATGTTGTACACCGCCCGGAGCCCTTCGGGGATAGGGTGGTATAAAAGTCTAAATAAATAAATAAAAACCAGGAAATGGCATTTGTCAGATATGTAAATGGATGTGTTATGAACCTGGAGCACCAAAGCTAACAATGGTTATTTAAAGGTAGATGCCCACCAGGCAAATCTGAGCAATCATTATACATAAGGTTCTTCTCCTTATGTTTCTGACTGGGAATTAAGATCACAGGAAGATGACCTCTTGACCATCTCAATAATCAAAGAAGCTTGCTGGGTGGTTATTTCTTGATGGATTGACTTAGAGGCCGCCCTTCTCCCGCAGGGAGGACTCAGGGCGGCTTACAACATGACATAGATTACAACATCCATGCTTGGGGAGCTGCCCCAATGGTGCTAAAGCCAACTAATTGAGGAGGATTGGAAAAATGGACAGGAACAAGGAAGAGGATCTGGAAAAGGACAAGGAGGCTGGCTTTGTTGGAATAAATGTTGCCACCCTCAACCAGAGGCCTGGCTGAATAGGGGTGGTGTCATGTGACATGGGGCATGTGGGGGTATAATAGAGGGCGCTGCTTCTGCTTTAGTTCTGGCAGTAGAAGTCTAAATGCTTATTCCTGATGCTTTTTCATAATAAAGACATAATCTGATCACAGAATCTCGCTATTGAACGGTCCAGAGGCACGACAACATCAGACCATCATTGATAGTGATGCTGGGAAGTTTTTATGCCAAAGCCATTCAAAATCTGCACCAGCCACAAATCAAAGTTTGCAGCCGGACAGCCAATGCCGAAAATAAACCCCTTTGCAGAATATTATTTTTCTGTGACCAGCCAACAACCATCTAAGTTATATAGGAGTCAGGCCATTCAGAACCTGAGCAATATGCGATTAAAAGTTGTGGTTTAAATATAAAATTCTATTCAATAAAAAACCTAACTGATCAAGAACAGATCAGCATGCACGACAAGTATTTTATGTGTGGGCATTTTACTAATTTGCTCGTGTTCCTTTCCGCTGTCATTTATTTCGCTCTTAAATAGTTAATCTGTTGCCTTACTCCTTCCAGTAAAAACCCATAAAAGACTAAGTGGCTGGTTATCTCCCTTTGCATTGCTGTAATATTTTTGTAGGTCAGTACAGAATAATAACAACAGGCTATCTCTGCTCTTTTATGGCAAAGATGGTGGTAATAACCTTCCATATACATGCAAAGTTTCATTATGTTTTTACAAGTAAAACATTAGTAGTAAAGTGTTTAGTAATAAATGCATTAACTGAACTTTCCAGAGGCTTGCTTGACTCTTTATCTCCATATTTTATGTTTTTCTATTACTGAAATGTTTGTATGCTTTTACAGCCTTTATTTGCTTATACCACCAATGGGGGAGGGAAGGCAGCCGATCTCGTCAGATCTTGGAAACTAAGCAGGGTTGGTATTTGGATTGGAGACCACCAAGGAAGGTTCTATGGAGGAAATCACTGAGAAACAACCTCTGTTTGCCACTTACCTTCTCAGCTCCATGCTGGATCACCATAAGATTGTTACAACTTGATGGCACATGCGGATCACCAATGGAAGTAAGGAAGCTCTAGCAGTTGCATTCTGCTGGGGAGAATAGGCAAATAGCCAAGTTTCTAAAGTCTTTAGTGATTAATGATATCCAGATTATTGTGGTGATTGTGGCTTCTCAATGCAGGCCACTATTGTTAGTTTAGCCCACCAAACCAGGATCTAAAGCTGGTTTCTTAAGTGCAGTCTTAACTATGATTTCATGTGATGTCTGAATGCAGAGACATGCTTTCAGGGTACAAATCAGAAATCCATATCTTGTTGATACAGAACCTCTGCTGAAATGTTGGAGAGTTACTATTAGAATGATATAGAACCTTGCCCCATGACATTTTGTAGTTGGCTCCACCTCTCATGGTAGCCATTTTGTGAGTGTGTCCACTGACCGGTGTCAAAATTCCAAAAGTATCCACAGACTGTAAAAGGTTGATGACCCCTGAGACAAAAAGACAATTACTGCATATGTCAGGGCAAATCAGCGTTCGAGTGACTGTCTGTGATGCGAATCTTAATTTCACAAACTAACCATGGTTCAAATAAGCCACAGTTTTGCGTTATGTCTGAAGTGAACCCAGAGGTGGGATCCAGCAGGTTCTCACCAGTTCCCAAGAGTAGGTTACTAATTATTTGTGTGTGCTGAGAGGGGGTTACTAATTGGGTCTGCTCTTCCGTTGGAAATCCCATTAGGTCCAAAAATCATAAAGTCCTGTTGTTTCCTATGTGGCTGGTTAGTGAAGGTAGAAAACGGGATAATTCTTCCTGTTGGGCTGTTTTAAAAACATGTTTTAGAAATATGGTAAAGTTCCTTGTTTAAGGAAAGGATCCTTCTTTTGATTTCTAGAAACAAAATTAAGTATTTGAAAGTATTAAGTATTTGACAGGCAGTCAATTAGAGGAGAAGTAGTTGTTTCTGTTGGCAGTAGACGATAGGATTTGCTATAATGAGTTTAAATTATAGACAGAAAGATACCAGCTGGAAATTAGGAACTTTTTTTTTACAGTAAGAGTTTTTTTACAGTAACAGAGAAATTATTAATGCCCCGTCCCCGGAATGCCTGGCCACGCCCCCGTCCAGCCCCATTGGGGCTACGCCACTGTTTGAATCCCACCACCATGGGAACCTGTTACTAAAATTTTTGGATCCCACCACTGAGTGAACCTCTGTGGCAAAGTAGCCCAAATTCTGTAACAAACACAGACGGATTCTGCGACCATTACATACGATGCCAAAATGGAGCGGCAGTCTCATTTATGGTTCAGAGCCGGATTGGAAGTTAAGAATTTTCTCCTCTAGCCAAGCCTCATTTGCAGTCTAGCACGGCTTCATGATTCTGGCCTGTAGCAAAACTGACCTGTAGTTGTCAACACAACAGGTTTGGCCTCCCAGCGTTACAGCTCACAGCATCCATCTTATCTCCCTCACCATGATGTGGGCATGACTTGGACTTTGCCAGAGGCCAGAACAACCAGTCTAAACAGATAACAGACAGTTAAGGATATGCTTTGTAGACGGCTTAACAAATAAGGACAAATAATTCAGATCCCAAGACGCCTGTTGACCCTGGGCCAGAAACCTTTGTTTTGACTCCTTGCCATGAAATGGGAAATGAACAGAATCAACATAGACTGTTTCTCAAAGGCAGCCAACTTCATCAGCCCTGAAATGTGCTGTAAACAGGAAGGCAGGATCTCATTTGCATGTTTTAATTAACATAATTAACAGTTTGCATAACATTTTATTTATTTATTTATTTATTGTTTGGACTTTTATACCGCCCCATCCCCGAAGGGCTCTTTTGCTTGAACACCAAGGTTGCTGTCAAATGCCAAATGTGGTTTCTCTGCGTGTGTTTTATTATCATTCGCCTAAGATGGTCTTTCAATATCAGGGTTTAACACAAGCCAATAGGGACACATCATCTCACAGCGGGAGTCTTCTAGCTGGCTGAGGTAGCCGATCTCCTTGGCAGAGGTTACCACAAAAGTGACCACAAATGTTACCGTAAGTTGTTCTTGCAGAGTCACACTCTGGAGTTTAGAAATCGTGAAGATTGAAAACCAGATGTTATCAGCGTCACTGCTGTTATTTAGTTTATATACTGCTCCTCCCCTCGAGGGCTTCCAACATAGAAAAACTGTACAGTTTATACATTAAATATAATGTGTTGCTTTGAGTAGACAGGGGGATTTAGGGCAAGTTTTAGACTTTTCAGATTCCCCACTACCACCCCTGTAGGAATAGGACAGCCATTCTCAACCAGGGTTCCGTGGTACCCTGGGGTGCCGTGAGCACGTCCCAGGGGTACCGCAGCAACACTACCCCCCCCCCCTCATTTTTGTGGTGTCTCCCACCGGCGCCAGCAAGGACATGGAGCTGGCCCATGGGGCAGGGCCTGCCACAAGGTCAACAGCCACCCCCCCCCCCCCAGTGCTTCCCTTCACCCTGGGAGAGGAAGGTGGGGGTGTGGCAAGCAGGGGCAATGGGAGGGGAAGGTGGAGGGTGGCGGCAGGGGTACCGTGAGATATGAAGAGTGAGGTCAAGGGTACCCTGACCTCGAAAAGGTTGGGAAACACTGGAAGAGGAGTTAATGATTCAGGGAGTTTTTATTTACTGAAACAAAAAACAGCCAATGTTCTCAGAATTTTAACAGGCCATTGAAAATCTGCTATAGGAATTTCTCAAAGATCTACAGGTCCAAAGGATAAAATGTTTACCTGTGGTTCTGAAGTAGAGGAGTAGTACCTGAAGATGGCCTGGGGAAGAGTTGTTCCAAATCTGTCATTAATATGCTGGTATAGGATAAGGCCAGTGGTGGGATTCAGCAGGTTCGCACCACTTCGGCAGAACCAGTTGTTAAAATGGTGCTTGTAAACAACCAGTTGTTAAGTTATTTGAATCCCACCACCGGAACCGGTTGTTAAAATTATTTGAATCCCACCACTGGATAAGGCCATATGTTAGGGTGTCTTTGCCATCTACGATGGATCTCATAGGTGCAGCTTAGTTTGTCATTAAGAGAATAGGAGGCATAGATCATAGAATCATACAGTTGGAAGAGACCCCAAGGGCCATCAAGTTCAACCCCCCGCAGTGCAGGAACACACAACCAAAGCACTCCTGTCAGATGGCCATCCAGCCTCTCTTTAAAAACCTCCAAAGAAGGAGACTCCACCACACTTGGAGGTAGTGCATTCCCCTGTCAAACAGCCCTGACAGTCAGACAGTTTTTCCTGATGTTTAGGTGGAATCTCTTTTCCTTCACCTTGAACCCATCACTCCTGGTCCTAGTCTCTGGAGCTGCAGAAGACAAGGAGCTCTCAAGAGCCCGTCGCATCGTCACTCACAAATTGATGCATTTGTTTTGCTACACTGTTAAGCAAATCAGTTTGTGCTTCTCTTCACAGATATGCCACACCACCTGCACATATCCAAAGAATGTATTTATTATATTTTTATTTATAATTTAATTTATAAGTTGCCGTTCCCCTGATGGCCACAGGCAGCCTTACGGCATATTCAAATGCAGTTCAAATTCACAAAACACTCTTAAAAATTCCCAATATAGTATCCCCCCGGCGTCCCAATCAATTCTAAATAAGGGATGGGGGAGACCAGAAAGCAGGAGGAGGGCAGATCTGATGGAAGCCCCTCAACTATAGGCCTGGTGGAATTGCTGTGTCTGTGTGAGAGCCAGTGTGGTGTAGTGGTTAAGAGCAGGTGGATTCTGATCTGGAGAACCGGGTTTGATTCCCCACTCCTCCACCTGAGTGGCAGAGGCTTATCTGGTGAACCAGATAGGCTAGTCACGGTTCTTTGGAACTCTCTCAGCCCCACCTACCTCACAAGGTGTCTGTTGTGGGGAGAGGAAGGGAAAGGAGCTTGTGAGCCACCTTGAGTCTCCTTGCAGGAGAGAAAGGTGGGCAGTGGTGGCAGTGGTGGGATCCGAAAATTTTAATAACAGGTTCCAATGGTGGTGGGATTCAAACATTGGCGCCACCGCACACACGCACCTCCAGTCCCTATTGGGCAGGGAGGTTGCTTTAGTAACCCCTTCTCGGAACTCAGAAAAAATGAGTACCCACTTCTAGAGAAGTGGTGAGAACTGGTTGGATCCCACCTCTGCCTACATCTCTCCATTGTGAGAACTTCCCATTTATACCCACCCTTTGTTTCCTGTTCCTCAACCAGTTTTTAATCCATAGGACGACTTCCCCTCTTATTCCTTCATTGCTGAGTTTTCTCAACAGTCTCTGGTGAGGAACTTTGTCAAAAGCCTTTTGGAAATCCAAGTAGACAATGTCCACTGGTTCCCCCTTATCCACATGCCTGTTTACACCCTCAAGGAACTCTAGTAAGTTTGTAAGACAGGACTTGCCTCTGCAAAAGCCATGCTGACTCTTCCTCAGCAGGTCTTGCTTTTCTACATCTTTAATAATTTTATCTTTAATGATAGATTCTACTAATTTACCAGGAACAGATGTCAAACTGACTGGCCTGTAATTTCCCGGGTCCCCCCTAGACCCTTTCTTAAAGATAATACTCACAGTCATCCTCACTGGCCATTTGTTCTTGTTAGGACTTTCCATACTGTTCATTTGAGCTCATCATGGCAGGTAGGAAAGTCCTCCTAGGAGAGGTTCATGGACTTCTCTGCCCTTCCTGCAGACAGTCCCTCTGCCATTGGGGGTAGAAGCAGACAGAGACGCAAATCCAGCATTCCTCCTCATTCCTCCAGCATTCCCCTTTTTATACTGGATGGAGTTTTCCTTGGCCTTCTTGAGCGAGCCCATATTTCCCAAAAGTGTTAGCTTTTTTGGCTTCCATCGTTGCCATTTCTGGTATTTTACATGCGTATAGGTGACACCATAAGAGAATTTCATTTTAGGTGTCCATGTCACCCTTTGGGGGTGTCCGGATTTTTCTTTCTTCCTGAGACAGAGCGAATGTGCATCATTCCAGTGGTCTAAGCGTTGCATTTTTCGTAGGGTGCCCCTTTGGAATCTGAGCCTCCTTTTGGAAGCTGGTGCTATCTCAGATGCCTCCTCCCCTCTACGGTGGAACCTTGTTGTGGGCTGG